>NC_073421.1:1061564-1321564 GCF_028641065.1 Leucoraja erinaceus
GACTTCAATAACTTTAGATTCCTAGACACCCATCATCTTCTTGGTTAGTACGGGTGTCAGGGGTTACGGGGAGAAGGCAGGAGAATGGGGTTGGGAGGGAAAGATGGACTGGTCATGATTGAATAGTGGAGTAGATGATGGGCTGAATGGCCTCTAATTCTGCTGCTGGTGCTGTAGTTTAGTTTAGAGATACTGCGCGGAAACAGGCCCTTCGGTCCAGCGATCTACGCACACTAACACTATCCTACACCCACTAGGGACAATTTTACATTTACACCAAGCCAATTAACCTACACACCTGCACGTCTTTGGAGTGTGGGAGGAAACCGAAGATCTCGGAGAAAACCCACGCAGGTCACGGGGAGAACATGCAAACTCCGTACAGACTGCGCCCGTAGTGGGGATGGAACCCGGGTCTCCGGCGCTGCATTTGCTGCAAGGCAGCGACTCTACCGCTGTGCCACCATGACCAACTACCGTACTCACCGTTACCATGTATGTACAGTTCCTTTACAGAGGGACTGACCATGGGCCTCGACACAAAACATCACCCATCCATGGTTTTGAGATTCGTTTATACATCCAGATGTGGATACAGGCCCTTCGGCCCACGGAATCCATACTAGCCAGCGATCGCCCACAATCTAGCCTTTGTCCACCAATCAACACCATTCCACATCTGTACCCACCTATCATGTGTCGGAAGAAACTGCAGGTGCTGGTTTAAACCGAATATTTAGATCGGTGACATTTCGTCATCAGTGACAAATGTCACAGGTAACATTTCGAGTCAAGAAAGGTCTCGACCTGAAACGTCACCTTTTCCTTTTCTCCAGAGACGCCGTCTGACCCGCTGAGTTACTCCAACATTACATGTATCCACCTATCACTTACCTGGCGCTGTTGCCACCACCACCTCTATTTTCCAGCGTTCTCCCTCCTGACTACTCAGTCTGAAGCAGGATCCCGACTCAAAACGTCACCTATCCACCCGTGTTCACCATTGATGCTGCCTGTCCAGCTGAGTTACTCCAGTATTGTGTGCCCTCAATGTTATTCCCTTCATCACATATCTGAACATTGTGGACTGTAATATATTGTAATATAGTCTTTGCGATAGCACGCAACAAAAAAGCTTTACACTCACTGTACCTCGATACACGTGACATTAATAAGCAAAATTAATCTCAAGTTCTTAAATTCATGTGATAGGGGCAGAATTATATGATGAACGACTGGATAGACTTGGTTTATACTCGCTAGAATTTAGAAGATTGAGGGGGGATCTTATAGAAACTTACAAAATTCTTAAGGGGTTGGACAGGCTAGATGCAGGAAGATTATTCCCGATGTTGGGGAAGTCCAGAACAAGGGGTCACAGTTTAAGTATAAAGGGGAAATCTTTTAGGACCGAGATGAGAAAATAATTTTTCACACAGAGAGTGGTGAATCTGTGGAATTCTCTGCCACAGAAGGTAGTTGAGGCCACAGTTCATTGGCTATATTTAAGATGGAGTTAGATGTGGCCCTTGTGGCTAAAGGGATCAGGGGGTATGGAGAGAAGGCAGGTACAGGATACTGAGTTGGATGATCAGCCATGATCATATTGAATGTTGTGTAGGAAGGAACTGCAGATGCTGGTTTAAACCGTAGATAGATGCAAAATGCTGGAGTATCTCGGCAGGTCGGGCAGCATCTCTGGAGAGAAGGAATGGGTGACGTTTCGGGTCAAGGCCCTTCTTCAGATGGTTCAGAAGATGAGTGTGGAATTCTCCGCCTCAGAGGGCGGTGGAGGCAGGTTCACTGGATACTTTCAAGAGAGAGCTAGATAGGGCTCTTAAGGATAGCGGAGTCAGGGGATATGGGGAGAAGGCAGGAACGGGGTACTGATTGTGGATGATCAGCCATATAACCATATAACCATATACAATTACAGCACGGAAACAGGCCATCTCGGCCCTACAAGTCCATGCCGAACAAATTTTTTTCCCCTTAGTCCCACCTGCCTGCACTCGTACCATAACCCTCCATTCCCTTCTCATCCATATGCCTATCCAATTTATTTTTAAATGATACCAATGAACCTGCCTCCACCACTTCCACTGTAAGCTCATTCCACACCGCTACCACTCTCTGCGTAAAGAAGTTCCCCCTCATATTACCCCTAAACTTCTGTCCCTTAATTCTGAAGTCATGTCCTCTTGTTTGAATCTTCCCTATTCTCAAAGGGAAAAGCTTGTCCACATCAACTCTGTCTATCCCTCTCATCATTTTAAAGACCTCTATCAGGTCCCCCCTTAACCTTCTGCGCTCCAGAGAATAAAGACCTAACTTATTCAACCTTTCTCTGTAACTTAGTTGTTGAAACCCAGGCAACATTCTAGTAAATCTCCTCTGTACTCTCTCTATTTTGTTGCCATGATCACATTGAATGGCGGTGCAGGCTCGAAGGGCCGAATGGCCTCCTCCTGCACCTGTTGTCTATTGTCCTTTGTCTCCATCCCAGTTCGGAGGAAGGGTCTCCAACCTGAAACATTGGCTCGACATCTCTTCCCGCAGAGGCTGCCTGACCTGCTGAGTATTTCCGGCATTTTCTGTTATCAATCAGCTCTAACATTATTCTGGCAAAAGAATGTGGTTTTACTTCTTTTGAGGGAGACTCTGGGCCAAGAATGTAATTAGTGCTCCACTTAGTCTCTAGCAGGGCACTCGAATAGCACTTGTGTTTCCATTCATGGATAGATTCCTGTGGAGATTCCACGTTCTAATTGGAAATATTGATCAAATTCTCCAGTAGCTAACCCCCCTCCCCTCCCTATCTGACTATCCATTAGTCAGATCTACATTTCACTTTAGACTTTATAGGCACTTTAGACACTTCAGAGTTGCTGCCTCACAGCACCAAAGACCCGAGTTTGATCCTGACCACGGCTGCTTGTCTGTACGTTCTCCCTGTGGGATTTCTCCCCTCATCTCCGGTTTCCTCCCGCGCTCGAAAGACTACAGGTTTGTAGGTGAACTGGCTTTTACCTTCCCTCCCCTCCCCTCACCACCGGCCCCCGCTCACCCCCCATCCCCTCCCCCCCGGCAGTGCCCAATGGTCCCAGCCATCCCCCAGGGCACCCGTGGACAGAGTGTAGTCCATTTCCATTGTCACCCCGGCACAGACGTAACCCCAGCAACAGGGGCCGGCAGCCAGCTCGGGCCGTGACTAGCGGTAGAGTTGCTGCCTTACAGCATTTCCATCTGTATTACCAATAATTGAAAACATCTGTATTCCAAATATTACCTGGGATCAGTCAGTCCACACAAGGAACAGCTTAAAATCTAAAGCATTAAAGCTTGTGCTTGCAGATGCAATGGGTGTAATATTTCCCAGTTCTATCCTAGTGGTGAAAGGGGCAGATAGACACAATATGCTGGAGTAACTCAGCGGGACAGGCAGCACCTCTGGAGAGAAGGAACAGCTGTCGTTTTTGAGTCGAGACTCAGAGTCTGAAGAAGGGTAACTCGACCCGAAACAACGGCCATTCCTCCTCTCCAGAGATGCCGCCTGTCCCGCTGAGTTACTTTTTTGTGTCTATCTTCAGTTTAAACCAACATCTGCTGTTCCTCCCTACACAAGAGGCAGAGCTAATTGGAACAATTCCAGGTACATTTCCATTGTGCAACTTTAGTTGGCTTGGCTGTTGACATTTTGGAAACCATTGAAATTGTTTTAAAATAACTGATGAATAATACAGGAATCTTAACATTCCTTGTAGGGACTTTAAATCTAGCTCTAATAAATTTGGTGGTTTTAAACGCAAACATTTAAATGAAGCTACAAACAAAAACTTTGCAGTTGTAATAGTGAGCGGAAAATCACTGGGTTGACTCCCGGCCTCTTGGCATTTACTGCCCGAGCTGCTGACTATTTGGTCTACTTCAGAGATACAGCACGGAAACAGGCCCTTCGGCCCAGCTAGTCTGTGCCCATCAGCGATCCACGCACGCTAACACTAGTTGGATATGATGAAAGAATGTGTCGACTGGGCTTGTACTCACTGGAATTTAGAAGGATGAGAGGGGATCTTGTTTAAGAAGGAACAGTGGATGCTGGAAAATTGAAGGTAGACAAAAGTGCTGGAGAAACTCAGCAGGTGCAGCAGCATCTATGGAGTGAAGGAAATAGGCAACGTTTCAGGCCGAAACCCTTCTTCAGACCTGAGAGGGGATCATAGTGGCATATAAAATTCTTAGTGGATCGGACAGGGTGGATGCAGGGAAAAATGTTCCCCATGTTGGAGGAGCCCAGGACCAGGGGTCACAGTTGAAGAATAAGGGGTGGGCCATTTAGGACTGAGATGAGGAAAAACCTTTTCACCCAGAGAGTCGTGAATCTGTGGAATTCTCTGCCACAGAAGGCAGTGGAGGCCAATTCACTGGATGTTTTCAAGAGAGAGTCCGATTTATCTATTAGGGCTAAGGAATCAAGGGATTGGGCAAAAAGACGGAATGGGGTCCTGATTCTGGATGTTCAGCCATGATCACATTGAATGGCGGTGCTGGCTCGAAGGGCCGAATGGCCTACTCCTGCACCTATTTTCTATGTTACTATCCTACACACACTAGGGATAATTTAAAATGTTAACAAAGCTAATGAACCTACAAACCTGTACGTCTTTGGATTGTGGGAAGAACCCGGAGCTCCCAGACAAAACTCATTCTGGTCACGGGGAGAAGGTACAAACTCCGTACAGCCAAGCCGCCATAGTCAGGATGGAACCCGGGTCTCTGGCGCTGTGAGGCAGCAACTCTACCGCTGCGCCACCGTGCCGCTCCAAACTCTATACAGTTTTGTGTGTATCTGTCACACTTCGGCAGAGAGTAGAGGGCCTGTCCCACTTACGCGACGTTTTAGGCGACTGCCGGCACCCGTCATAGGTCGCCAAAAATGTCCAACACGTTGAAAATCCAGCGGCGACCAGAAAGACGCTACGACTCTTTGGGCAACTGAGGAGACGACTCACGGCCATACGGGCGACATGTCGCGGGGTGAAGCCTGTACGGTCGTGAGTAGTCGCCCAGAGTCATACCTTGTTCTGGTCGCCGCTGGATTTTCAACATGTTGAACATTTTCGGCCACCTGTAGCAACTATGACGGGTGCCGACAGTCGCCGAAAAAGTTGCGTAAGTGGGACAGGCCCTTAAGGTGCAGAACAAGATTTCTACGTCTACAAGGATGAGCCATGATCGGGCACTTCCCAGCTGTAGTCAGACAAGTGAGACATCCCACCAGCTGCTAGAGAGCGGTCCTGAGCTACTATCCACATACCTCATTGAAGACGATCGACTACAGGGCCTGTCCCACTTGGGCGGCATTTGCGCGTCATTTACGTGACATAATTTACGCGTCACGATGCACAACTCGCGCATGGTCCGTGGTGACATCGACAGTGACACACGGTCGTGCGCAGCGCCCCAGGATTTTGTGATGTACAAAATCTTCACACGCCATCTGCGTGACACGCAAATGACTCCCAAGTGGGACAGGCCCTTACCTTTCATCGCACCTTACTGGAATTTACCTTGCACTAAACGTCATTTCCTTTTGTTTTGCTGCCCGTTTTAAGGCAGGTGCACTCTAATTACTGTAAATTAAAGCTTCTTTTAAAAATAAAATAAAAAGCCTTGAAATAATTTCTCCACTGCTGAAGCGACTGCTCTTTCCAGACATCCTGAAACCAAGCAGAGATTTCCCCGAGCTTCCCCCCTCCTCTCATTAAACTCTTAATGAGAGAACAGAATTGTTAATTAAAAGTCAGGCAGAAGTATTCAGTTCAAAAATAGAAAGTATAAGAGTTAATCTTACTAGGAGCAAACCTTATTGGACAGACATGCTGTACAGTTAATATGGGGGCTGTGACCCGCAGAGTAATGGTCACAATATCCTGTGATGATACTTCCACAAAAGAAGGGTGGTCACGGTGGCACAGCGGTAGAGTTGCTGCCTTACAGCCAATGCAGCGCCGGGGACCCGGGTTCGATCCCGACTACGGGTGCTGTCTGTACAGAGTTTGCACGTTCTCCCTGTGACCTGTGTGGGTTTTTCTCCGAGATCTTCGGTTTCCTCCCACACTCCAAAGACGTACAGATTTGTAGGTTAATTGGCTTGGTATAAATGTAAAAATGGGTGTAGGATAGTGTTAGTGTGCGGGGATTGCTGGCTGGTGCGGACCCGGTGGGCCGAAGGGCCTGTTTCCGTGCTGTATCTCTAAACTAAACCAGGGTTTAGCGTCTAGGGTTTAGAGCTTAGTTTAGCACAGTAACAGGCCCTTCGGCCCACCGAGTCCGTGCCGACCAGCGATCCCCGCACACTAACACTATCCTACACCCACTAGGGACAATTTACATTTACACCAAACCAATTAACCTACAAACCTGTACGTCTTTGGAGTGTGGGAGGAAACCAGAGCACCCGGAGAAAACCCACGCAGGTCACGGGAAGAACATGCAAACTCCGCACAGACAGCACCCGTGGTCAGGATCGATCCTGGGTCTCTGGTGCTGTAAGGCAGCAACTCTACTGCTGCGCCACCGTGCCGCCCTGAACTGAGACAGTGCCTTCAACACAGTTTTATGGGCATCTGTCACAATCCTGCAGGCAGTGAGGTGCAGACCAACATGTCTTAGCCTCTACAAGGACAATCAGGCACTAATTCCCATTTTAATTCCCAACTGAACCTTCCAACCAACAACTAGAGAGCAGTCCTGATCTCCCAGCTACCTCATTGAAGAACCTTGGACTATCTTTAATCAGACTTGCACTAAACATTATTCCCTTTATCCTGTACACTGTGGACGGCTCGATTGTCATCATGTGTTGTCTTCCCACTGACTGGATAGCACGCAACAAAAAGCTTTTCACCGCATCTCAGTACCTGTGTCAATAAACTAAACTATTGAGGTGAGGCAGAGGTTCACCTGCATCTCCCCAAACTCATCTATTGCATCCGCTGCTCTAGATGTCAGCTGCTCTACATCGGTGAGACCAAGCGCAGGCTCGGCGATCGTTTCGCCCAACACCTTCGCTCGGTCCGCAATAACCAACTGGATCTCCCGGTGGCTCAGCACTTCAACTCCCCCTCCCATTCCGAACCTGACCTTTCTGTCCTGGGCCTCCTCCATGGCCAGAGTGAGTCCCACCGCAAATGGTTAACATTTTCCTCTTTGTTTTAACGACCAATACCAATGTCAGAACAAGCCGAACAGAAACACAAGCGACATATAAAATCATGGGAGGAATAGTTTGGGTCGATGCACAGAGTCTCTTGCCCAGAGTCGGGCAGCAATAGACAATAGGTGCAGGAGTAGGCCATTCGGCCCTTCGAGCCAGCACCGCCATTCAATGTGATCATGGGTGATCATCCCCAATCAGTACCCCGTTCCTGCCTTCTCCCCATATCCCCTGACTCCACTATCTTTAAGAGCCCTATCTAGCTCTCTCTTGAAAGCATCCAGAGAACCTGCCTCCACCGCCCTCTGAGGCAGAGAATTCCACAGACTCACAACTTTGTGTGCGAATAAGTGTTTCCTCGTCTCCGTTCTAAATGGCTTACCCCTTATTCTTAAACTGTGGCCCCTGGTTCTGGACTCCCCCAACATCGGGAACATGTTTCCTGCCTCTAAACCCTTAATAATATTATATGTTTCAATAGGATTCCCTCTCATCCTTCTAAATTGGGCCAGAACAAGGGGTCACAGTTTAAGGATAAGGGGGAAATCTTTTAGGACCGAGATGAGGAAAACATTCTTCACACAGAGAGTGGTGAATCTGTGGAATTCTCTGCCACATAAGGTAGTTGAGGCAGTTCATTGGCTATATTTAAGAGAGCTTGTGGCTAAAGGGATCGGGGGTATGGAGAGAAGGCAGGTACAGGATACTGAGTTGGATGATCAGCCATGATCATATTGAATGGCGGTGCAGGCTCGAAGGGCCGAATGGCCTCTACTCCTGCACCTATTTTCTATGTTTCTATATGGGCCAAACGTGGGACCAGTGGGACCTGTTTTCATAACTGTTTTACTCCAGATGACTCAGTCACTTCAACCTGCCAGGGTAGTTGCCAAAGCAACAGGCAGTAGACGGCAACACTTCGAGCAGTGACTCACTCAGTACTTCCTCAAGAGGATTTAGGGCTGGGCTATCAATGATTGCCAGAGTCCCAGATCAAGTCTGCAAAAACTCCACTCTGTAAGTTGTCTGCAAGCAACAGCCACAGGGTGCAGGAATTGCCACACACTCGTTACACCTTGTCTGATCAGATTTGGAAACAGGCGACAGTTCACAGTCCACCGAGAGGAGTTTAACGACAAGGTGTAACATAGTGGCCTCGTGCTTCATGCAGTTAGGGCAGCAACTTAGTACCAGAACAAAAAGAGTTTCAGTGGTTGAAACATAGAAAATAGGTGCAGGAGTAGGCCATTCGGCCCAGCACCGCCATTCAATGTGATCAAGGCTGATCATCTAAAATCAGTACCCTTGCTTTCTCCTCATATCCCTTGATTCCGTTAGCCCCAAGAGCTATATGTAACATATATCTAATAGAGTCATAGTGATATAGTGTTGATACAGGCCCTTATACTGGCCAATGTATCCCAGCTACACTAGTCAAACCTGCCTGCGCTTGGCCCATATCCCTCCAAACCTGTCCTATCCATGTAACTGTCTCTTAAACGTTGGGATAGTCCCAGCCTCAACTACCTCTTCTGGCAGCTTGTTCCATACACCCACCACCCTTTGATGTTAAAGTTACCCCTCAGATTCCTATTCAATCTTTCCCCTTCACCTTGGAACTGTGTCCTCTGGTCCTCGATTCCCCTAGTGTGAGTGAGAGTGTGAGTGAGAGTGAGCGAGTGAGAGTGTGAATGTGAGTGTGAGAGTGTGTGTCTATGTGTGCGTGTGTGGGTCTGCGTGTGTGTGTCTGTGTGTGTCTGTCTGTCTGTGTGTGTGTGTGTCTGTGTGTGTGTGTGTGTGTGTGTGTGTCTGTGTGTATGTCTGTGTGTGTGTCTGTGTCTGTGTGTGTGTGTGTGTCTGTGTGTGTGTCTGTGTCTCTGTGTGTCTGTGTGTGTGTGTGTGTGTGTGTGTGTGTGTGTGTGTGTGTGTGTGTCTGTGTGTGTCTGTGTGTCTGTCTGTGTGTCTGTGTGTGTCTGTGTGTGTGTCTGTGTGTGTGTGTGTGTGTGTGTGTGTGTGTGTGTGTGTCTGTGTGTGTGTGTGTGTGTGTATCTGAGAGCTTCAAGTTCCCAGATGTTAATATTATCAATGACCTGTCGGGGACAAACCACATTGTGACAACCAAGAAGTCTCTACTTCTTTAGAAGGTTTAGGAGGTTGAGCATGTCCCCTTTGTCCTGAAGAGAAAATCCATACAAATGTACTTGCTTCTGCAAGTAAGAATCTCATAGCTCCATTTCAGTACATATGATAATAAAACACTGTTGATGCATCTCCACTCACTCTTAGAAACCTCCACAGATGCATCGTAGAGAGCACACTGCCACGTTGCATCGTAGCTGGGTTTGGGAACAGCTCTGCCCGAGACTGCAAGACATTGCAGAGGGTTGTGGATGCAATCTAGTCCATCACACACACCACACTCCCCACCATTGACTCCATCTACACTTCACGCTGCCTCAGACGAGCAGCCACCAACTTATTCAGACTTGTCCCACCACTGAATAAGTTGGTGGCTGCTCGTCTGAGGCAGCGTGAAGTGTAGATGGAGTCAATGGTGGGGAGTGTGGTGTGTGATGGACTGGGCTACATCTACAATGGTGGGGAGTGTGGTGTGTGTGATTCAGACTTGTCCCACCACCATGGCGGTAAATATTAAAAATATGATTCACCTGCTGGACAACTCTGCCCAGCAGGTGGACTGGATTATAATGGAGAGAGAGGACTGCGCTCCTGGTAATACAGGCGCGACTCTCCTCTCACCAACGAATTTGAATAACAAATATTATAATAAAAATCCAATGATACATAGTACAATCAGAACTTGGAAACAAATAAAACAGAACTTAAAATTAAGAAATCTATCTCTGCTAATGCCAATAGCCAATAATCCTTCGTTTAAACCCTCAATTATAGATAAATCATTTACACAATGGGAAAGAACGGGAATCAAAACGCTCGGAGACTTGTATGAATTAGGGAAATTATTACCATTTCAACAATTACAACTGAAATATAACTTGAAAAATAATCAATATTTTAAATATCTTCAAATCCGTGATTATCTGAAAAAATATACAAAAGACCATTATAATATGCCCCCAGACTTATTAGATGAAGCCATGAAGATAAAGGCTGAATCAGCAAATCTAATATCATACTTATATAATATTATATTGAATATAGAAATACCTACAACAGATAATATTAGAAGAGACTGGGAACAAGAACTAGCTATAAAAATTTCAAAAGAGAGCTGGGATAAACACTTATTATATGTGCATAAATGCTCGATCAACGTACGACATACTCTAATCCAATATAAAACATTACATAGACTATATTATTCAAAAACTAAAATAAATAAACTCTTCCCCAATGTCTCACCCATTTGTGATAAATGTCAGGTACAAGAAGCTAACATAGCGCACTCTTTTGTTTTCTGTACAAAAATTCAAAAATTCTGGAACGAAATATTTGAAATCTTTACAAAATTATTTAAAACAAAACTTCTACCTAGAGTAGAATGGATCATTTTTGGAATATCGGAAGCTAACCCAGAATTAAATATGTTTCAAAAGAACTTACTTAATTACGGGCTAATAATCGGAAAAAAGCTTATACTTAAATTTTGGAAAAATGCTCCAATACCAACAACAAAAATGTGGATTTCAAACATGTTCGAAACATTACACTTGGAAGAGATGAGACTCCTCCTAGCAGGCAAAGCAGATCACTTCCAAAAGACGTGGTCTGCATTTATGGAACTATTACAAGCTAAGGTGCAATAATGTCAAAATGTAAAGGCTACCAGGACCGGGTAATGGGGGGTATAAAATATATTTTTAATATAAACACGGTTGGTAGATCCTTTTTTGCGGAGTTTTGTGTTACAATAGAGCGACTGATTTTCCTTTTTTCCTTTTTTTTCCTTTCTTTCTAGGGTCTTAATTATTTTCTTTACTTCCTTCTCTAATTCCTTCTCTAAGGGGTTCTTTTCTTCCAACACTTTCCTGCACCTTCACGATTCTTGCTTACTTTTCTTACTTCTTTTATTTCTTTCTCTTTTAAAGCTCAAAAAATGAAGTGGTACAACATAATGTAATAAGATATATGCGATGTATTAATGTGATTTACTGTACTGCTAATAAAAATAAAATTTATAAAAAAATAAAAAAAGACTTGTCCCACCACAGTTATTCCTTCTTCTCCCCACTCCCATCTGGCAGAATTTGTGGAATTCCCTGCCACAGAGGGCAGTGGAGGCCAAATCACTGGATGGATTTAAGAGAGAGTTAGATAGAGCTCTAGAGGCTAGTGGAGTCAAGGGATATGGGGAGAAGGCAGGGACGGGGTACTGATTGGGGACGATCAGCCATGATCACAATGAATGGCGGTGCTGGCTCGAAGGGCCGAATGGCCTCCTCCTGCACCTATTGTCTATGTTTCTATGTTAGAAGGTACAGAAGCTTGAAAGCGTGCACCACCAGACTCAGGAACAGTTTCTTTCCCTCCGTTATCAGGCTTGTGAACGATCCTTCCATAAGCTAGGGTAGTGTCCGATTCACCTCCACCCCATTGTGGACATTGGACTGTGTCTGTGGAACTGATGAGCTACAATGCTGAGAACTATATTCTGCACTCTGTACCTTCCTCTTTGCTCCACCTGTTGGACTTGAGTTGGATGATTGATTTATGGCAAGAAAGTGTACTAATGCCTCTACATCCTTGTAGGCTGAGGAAGTTCATCATGTCCCCAACAACTCTCACCAACTTGTACAGATGCGTGCAGAAAGCATTTCATTGGGATCACCGCCTTGGTCATATTGAATGGCGGTGCTGGCTCGAAGGGCCAAATGGCCTCCTCCTGCACCTATTTTCTATGTTTCTACCATTTAAACCCTTCTCATTCCCAAACTGGTTCCTAAACCAAGTTCACGGCTCGGTTTGGAAACGGCTCCATCCAAGACCTCAAGAAAATGCAGCGAATTGTGGACGCAGCCCAGACCATCGCACAAACCAACCTCCCTTCCATTGACTCCATCTATACCTCACGCTGCCTCAGCAAGGCCCAGACCATCACACAACCCAACCTCCCTTCCATTGATGTGTTCAAGAAGGAACTGCAGATGCTGGAAGATCGAAGGTACACAAAAATGCTGTGAAAACTCAGCGGGTGCAGCAGCATCTATGGAGCGAAGAAAATAGGCGACGTTTCGGGCCGAAACCCTTCTTCAGACTGATTGGGGGGGGGGGGGGGGGGATGGGGGGGGGGGAGGAGGGGAGAAGAAAGAAAAAAGGGGAGGAGGAGGAGCCAGAGGGCGGGGGGGGGATGGGAGGAGACAGCTCGAGGGTTAAGGAAGGGCAAGAGACAGCAACCTCCCTTCCATCGACTCCATCTACACCTCACGCTGCCTCGACAAGGCCAGCAGCATCATCAAGGACCAGTCTCACCCCGGCCACTGCTTCTTTTCCCCCTCCCCCATCAGGCAAGAGATACAGAAGTGTGAAAACGCACACCTCCAGATTACAATCGAGCCCATCACAGTGTACAGATACAGGACAAAGGGAATAACGTTTAGTGCAAGATAAAGTCCAGTGAAGCCCGATTAAAGATAGTCCGAGGGTCTCCATTGAGGTGGACAGTAAGTTAGGATCACTCTCTAGTTGGTGATAGGATGATTCAGTTGCCTGATAACAGCCGGGAAGAAACTGCCCCTGAATCTGGAGGTGTGCGTTTTCACACTTCTGTACCTCTTGGCTGATGGGAGAGGGGAGAAGAGGGAGTGGCCGGGGTGCGACTGGTCCTTGATGATGCTGCTGGCCTTGCCGAGGCAGCGTGAGGCAAAGATCCTACAGCGAGCAAGATAGATCACTCGACGATAAAGACTTAGTACTGTCATGGGCAGATTCATGGGTCATCTTCGGCCCCATTTCCGTAACCAGCTTCCAAAGATCCCGTAGCGGAGCAAAGATACTAGTGCGGAGACGGAAGCCGGTTACGGAAACATCCTCGTAAAAATAAAAGTTATTTGGTAAAAATCTTCTCCTCATTTTCAGAATTATAATTTATTAACACAAACTGTTCCCCCGCAACGTTGATTACACTGCGGGTCGGGCCGGGTCCGGTTACTGAAATGGATGAAAAAAAGGTCCACGTTCCGCTCCGTTGTGTACTACACTTCAGCCATTGCATTTAGCAGGAGTGGTCTATCTTGCTCCGCTAGAGGATCTTTGGCGCGAGGTGTGGGTGGAATTATCATCTTCCACTCTGGTTCCAACTCATGGAGCAACTAATGGCGTATAGACACATAAAAGCTGGAGTAACTCAGCGGGACATACAGGCAGCATCTCTGCAGAGAAGGAATGGGCGACGTTTCTGGTCGAGACCCTTCTTCAGACTGAAAGTCCGGGGAAAGGGAAACTAGAGTTAGGAAGAGGTTCAAAGAACAAATGCATGAAAGGTATGCAAAAGGACAAATCAAAGCCGGCATTGATGATCAAGGAAAGGTGGAGCCCACAATGGTCCATTGTTGGTTGTGGGGAAGGTGATAATGAATGTGTACAAACAAACAGTGAAACTAAGCGGTGAAGACAGTGAAACTAGGTGACGTTTCTGGTCGAGGCCCTTCTTCAGACTGAGAGAATCAGTAGACAATAGACAATAGGTGCAGGAGTAGGCCATTCGGCCCTTCGAGCCAGCACCGCCATTCAATGTGATCATGGCTGATCATTCCCAATCAGTACCCAACTCTCTGTGAGAAAAAGTGTTTCCTCGTCTCCGTTCTAAATGGCTTATTCCTTATTCTTAAAATGGGGTGGGGGAATATTATTGTCTCAGTCTTAGATGTGGAGAGAAAACCAGGAAATTACAGACCTTAGACGCAGGAACTGTGCGGGACTGAGAAGCGGATTAAGTGGCTATTACACAGTGTGTTTGGCTCATCCAGTAATCAGTGCCTTGGAAAAATAAAAGCTCTCCAGTCAATGGCTGTGTTTTCCTGTCTGAAGTGGAGTAAGATTGTGGTGGAGTACTCTGCTGCATAGGCAGGGTCACTAATTACCACAGATGCATTAACTGATGCCCTCTTCCCTTCAATTGAATTTCTTGTTTCAGTTTAAGAGATGCAGCGTGAAAACAGTCCCTTTGTCACTCTCAGTCTGTAGAAGGGCCTCGACCCTGTAACGTCATCCATTCCTTCTCTCCAGAGATGCTGCCCGCCTGTCCCGGAGTTACTCCGGCATATTGTGTCTATCGCTTGATGTAAACCAGCATCTGCAGTTCCTACCTACGCCTTTGTTCCACTGAGTTTGCACCGGCCAGTGATCATTCACCCCATAGATTCAGGGATTCAGGGACAGTTTCTTCCCAGCTGTTATCAGGCAACTGAACCATCCTAGCACAACCAGAGAGCAGTCCTGAACTACTATCTACCTCATTGGTGACCCTCAGACTATCTTTGATCAGAGTTTACCTTGCACTAAACGTTACACCCTTAATCCTGTATCTGTAATCATGTATTGTCTCCCGCTGACTGACAACACACAACAAAAACTTCACGGCAGGTAGATAAAAGTGCTGGAGAAACCTGCACGTCTTTGGAGTGTGGGAGGAAACCGAAGCACCCGGAGAAAACGCACGCAGGTCACGGGGAGAACGTGCAAACTCCGTACAGACAGCACCGGTCGTCAGGATTGATCCCGGGTCTTTGGCGCTGTGAGGCAGCAACTCTACCGCTGCGCCAACATGCCGCCTATTATTATTTATTTAAAAAGCCAGTTCCTGCCCGACCAACTCTGAGGATGGGGTGTTAATACACAATAGGTGCAGGAGTAGGCCATTCGGCCCTTCGAGCCAGCACTGCCATTCAATGTGATCATGGCTGATCATCCCCAATCAGTACCCCGTTCCTGCCTTCTCCCCATATCCCCTGACTCCGTTATCGTTAAGAGCCCTATCTAGCTCTCTTGAAAGTATCCTGTGCCTGCCTGTTTACTTTCAGTGACTGATGAACAAGATCTCGTTGTACTTCCCCTTTTCCCAACTTGACACCATTCACATAATAATCTGCCTTGCTGTTTTTGCTACCAAAGTGGATAACCTCACATTTATCCGCATTAAACTTCATCTACCATGCATCTGCCCACTCCCCCAACCTGTCCAAGTCACCCTGCATTCTCATAGCACCCTCCTCACAGTTCACACTGCCACCCAGCTTTGTGTCATCTGCAAATTTGCTCATGTTACTTTGAATCCCTTCATCCAAATCATTGATGTACATTGCCTTGTGGTCCCAGCACCGAGCCTTGCGGTACTCCACTAGTCACTGCTGGTCCCAGCACCGAGCCTTGCGGTACCCCACTAGTCACTGCTGGTCCCAGCACCGAGCCTTGTGGTACCCCACTGGGCCACCGATATAGGTGTAAATTCAGCACGGGACAATATCAATGAGATGCCAAGCCTGGAACATCAGCAGCAGTTGCAACAGGTGTTAGCTCAGGGGATCTCATTGCTCTCAGGAAGAGGAGGACCTGCAGGAATGAGGGAAAACGGGCAGGTTTTGGGGAGCTGGAGAATGGTTGAAACCGTCTGCAACAGCAGCAGCTCAACGAGTACAGGCTGGAATAGAGATGAGGAAAGCTGGAGTAACTCAAAAAGCTGGAGTAACTCAGCGGGACGGGCAGCAACGCTGGACAGAAGGAATGGGTGATGTTTCGGGTCAAGTCCCTTCTTCCAGACAGGTCCAGGAATTTCTTTAGCCAGAGGGCAGTGAATCTGTGGAATTCATTGCCACGGAAGGCTGTGGAGGCCAAGTCAATGGGTATTTTTAAGGCGGAGATTGACAGATTCTTGAAATAGTTTGCGTGTCAGGGGTTATGGGGCAAAGGCAGGAGAATGGGGTTGAGAAGGAAAAGATGGATCAGCTATGATTGAATGGCAGAGTAGACTTGATGGGCCGAATGGCCTAATGCTGCTCCCTGAACTTACGAACATAAACTATGTATAGCCAGTGGGGAGAGAGGGAGTAGGGGGCAAAGATACTCCGTGGAGAGTGAATAGAGGGCTGATGTACCCCCAGGTTCCTATCAAACCTTTCCCCTTGAACTTATGCCCACTGGTCCTCGATTCCCCAACTCTGGGTACACGACCCTGTCCAACACTCCTGTCTATTCCATTCATGGTTTTATCCACGGAATCTATTGCTTAGGTCCTAGAACTTATGAATTTATGAGATACATAGATACATAGACAATAGGTGCAGGAGGAGGCCATTCGGCCCTTCGAGCCAGCACCCCCATTCAATGGGATCATGGCTGATCAGCACCATCTCCCCATATCCCTTGATTCCGTTAGCCCTAAGAGCTCTATCTAACTCTAATTTGAAAACATCCAGTGAATTGGCCTCCACTGCCCTCTGAGGCGGAGAATTCCACAAATTCACAACTCTGGGAGAAAATGTTTTTCCTCATCTCAATTATAGATGGCCTACCCCTTATTCTTAAACTGTGGCTCCTGGTTCTGGACTCCCCCAACATCGGGAGGGAACATGTTTCCTGCATGTCTCAATCTGCGGTGCGATTCAAAACACACACAGATCTTCATCCAATCCTCTAATCCACAGATCATCAGGGGTTATGGGGAGAAGGCAGGAGAATGGGGTTAGGAAGGAGAGATAGATCAGCCATGATTGAATGGTGGAGTAAACTTAATAGAAAATAGGCGCAGGAGGAGGCCATTCGGCCCTTTGAGCCAGCACCGCTTGATGGGCCGAACAGTAGTTATGGCACAACAGTTGATTTCCAGGGTCTGAGCTCCCCAGAGGAGCGTGGATGGGTGAAGCTCAACAGACTTGGTACTGGAGTTGGGCGTTTCAACGCCAGCGTGTGGAGATGGGGGCTCCCTCCCTCCACCAGAGCCCAGCCTGTGAATGTGGAGCAGAACAACACACAGCCAACCCTGTCATCTCTGGGTGCCCGCTCTACCACCCACCACATGGAGCTGTGTCAGGGCCTGGCAGACATTGACGCCAACACAGACAACAACCCGGCTGCTCAACACCCGCCCGGCACGAGATCCAACTATTCCTTTGGTTTATTAATGTTTCATTCACAACAAGAGGAGTGGCACCAAAGTACTTAGCCATTAATTTAATGACAAGTGTGTAAATACAGAGCAAGGGAAAATAAAACCGAAATGAAACATTATTGTTGATACATATGCAAGATTAAAATGAGTCAGAGTGATACAGTGTGGAGACAGGCCCTTCAGCCCAACTTGCCCACACCGGCCAATATGTCCCAGCGACACTAGTCCCACCTGCCCACATTTGACCCATATCCCTCCAAACCTGTCCTATCCATGTATCCATACATACGTTTCTTAAACGTTGCGATAGTCCCTGCCTCAACTACCTCCACCGGAAGCTCTTTCCATACACCCACTTCATGCCTACAATATTGTGTTGTGCTGAAGCAAAGCAAGAATGTCATTGTCCTATCTGGGACACATGGTAATAAACTCTGACGTGACTTGACTGTGGGAAAAAGTTACCCCTCAGGTTCCTATTAAATCTTTTCCTCCTCACCTTGAACCCATGTCCTCTGGTCCTCGATTCCCCTGCTCTGGGTAAAAAGACTCTGTGCATCTAACCGATCTATTCCTCTCATGATTGTGTACCTCATCCCCTCATCCTCCTGCACTGCAAGGAACAGAGTCCTAGCCTGCTCAACCCCTCCGTGTAGCTCAGGCCCTGGCAACATCCTCGTAAACCTTCTCTGTACCCTCTCCAGCTTAACAACTGTTTTCCTAAAGCAGGGTGATCAAAACCGAACATAATATGCCAAACGTGTCCTCACCAACATTGTGGACAACTGAGACATAACAGCATAGATGCTGCCTCACCCACTGAGTTCCTCCAGCATTTTGTGTCTGTCTTCCATTTTACCAGCATCTTAAACATTCTACACTCAATACCCCTGACTGATGAAGGCCAATATGCTGAAAACCTTCACAACCAACCAATCTACCAGTGATAGAAGGCTGAAGGGTCTCGACCCGAAACATCGCCCATTCCTTCTCTCCAGAGATGCTGCTGGTCCTGCTGAGTTACTCCAGTTTGTTTTGTGTTTCCTTAGACAAAACCTTTGGTTCTGCCCAAAGGAAGTGAAAACCACAGCATATACAACATTGATCATACCCTTAAAGCCCTGTCCCACGGTGCGAGTTCATTCCAAGAGCTCTCCCGAGTTTAAAAAATAAACCAAACTCGTGGTAAGCACGGAGAATGAATGTAGCGGGTATGTCGGAGCTCGGGGACGTCCCTTAGCGGCTCGTAACGCTCACGGCAGGTACTCGGGAAGAGTCGCTAACGGCATGTAAACACGGGAAGACTCGTGAAGATTTTTCAACGTTGAAAAATGTCCACGAGAGCCCCGAGTACCGACGAGTGGCCATTACCGTAAATCTCCGAGTTCGAATCAGGGCAAACTCGGGAGAACTCTTGGAATGAACTCGCACCGTGGGACAGGGGTATTAGTGGAATACGCTTCATGCGCTTGGGATCCAGACAAAACTGGTCATATCAACAAACTAGAAGGGGTACAGAGGAAAGCAGCGCATTGCATTGGGAACTACAGTAGAGGTAGCTGTGCCACCCAGATGCTGCCCCACCTGGAGTGGGAAACAAGAAGGGCAAGGAACAGACTAGCCATGTTGTACAAGATTCAACAGGGGATGGTGGGCATAACATAACATACTCAACAACAGACAATAGGTGCAGGAGGAGGCCATTCCGCCCTTCGAGCCAGCACCGCCATTCAATGTGATCATGGCTGATCATCCCCAATCAGTACCCCGTTCCTGCCTTCTCCCCATATCTCCGCTATCTTTAAGAGCCCTATCTAGCTCTCTCTTGAAAGTGTCCAGAGAACAGAAAGGAGAACAAGAAATAGTTATGATATGCAAACAGAAACCACATTCGCCAGGGCAGATATTTTTAAGATTTTAATTCTTAATGGAATGGAATAAACCAGACAACAATATAGTCGAATCACCTTCAGTAGACAGTTTTAAGGGGCCACTAACTGCACAACACATCCAAGTTGGCGATATGCAGAGTACTGCCCTGCCCTGCCCACTACAAATTCAGAAGA
Organism: Leucoraja erinaceus; assembly: GCF_028641065.1. Taxonomy (NCBI): domain Eukaryota; kingdom Metazoa; phylum Chordata; class Chondrichthyes; order Rajiformes; family Rajidae; genus Leucoraja; species Leucoraja erinaceus. The sequence continues at coordinate 1,080,934 of NC_073421.1, forward strand.
TTCACGAGTGATATACATTGGAGTAACTCAGTGGGGCAGGCGGCATCTCTGCACAATAAGGAATAGGTGACGTTTCGGGTCGGGGGGAGACTCTTCTTCAGACTTCAGTTTAAAAAAAAAAGTTAAAAGTTAAACGTTTATCCCTGACATCCAGGGACATTTACAAGCGGTCTCCGCCCTGTATATACCCTGAAATACGACTTCCTCCTTCCTTAAACGTGCCCACACGCTGCACATAGACAACACTAAATAACAATTGTCTCAGCCGCCCATTCCTTGCAGTCGCGACCCCTCCACACAAACACAAACACAAACTCCACCACGCTGGGGGAAATACTCCTCAAACCATCGCGTCCAAAGAGGTGAAAACAGATTTAAAATGTAACAAAATCAAAACAGAATAACAAGACTTTGATACTTTGTTGTATCGATTGTTGTCGCCGCCCGCATCTCATCAACAGCAAAGTAGCAACATTGTATCCGAATTGTATCTATAAACATCTCACATTGTATCGCCTTCGGTCCCATCTGCGGGAGCTAAAAGGAAGAATAAATCTCACCTCTGGGGCACAGGGTGCTGCTCTTAAACACATGCACACACACACAGCGAGTCGGCTTCAAGCTGCAGCCTTGCACAGCCCGGGCTCGGAGACAACTGGTCGCTTTCTGCTGCTTCGTTTCACCCGCTGACACTTTTTCCCTCCTCCCCTCTCCTCCCTCCCCTCCTAATCTATGTGGGAGGAGCGACGCTCATGTCTGCCGTGTGTGTGTGTGTGTGTGTACATACAGATAACTAAAAGCAAACACGTTGGATGCAGGCTGGGAAGTGTAGTTCTCTCTTGGCGGCGAGAGATCCCTGAATGGGGTGGAGCGGTGGAGAAAGATCCGAGAGTCAAAAAAGATGTGGAAACAAAAGAACTGCAGACGCTGGTTTCTGCCAAATGTTTCTGCCAAGAGTCAAGAGTTTTATTGTCACATGTCCCGAAACGGAACAATGATATTCTTTGAGATAAGACTTTGCCTTCCATCACAGTGAGGAGGAGATTGGCTGTGATGGATGTTTGTGTACATTGTGTGTCTTGGTTCTTCTACTTGTTGTATGACTGCAGGAACCAAATTTCGTTTGAACTTCAATGAGGTTCAGATGACAACAAATAAATTGTATTGTAAACGGAACAATAATATTCTAAAAATGTTCCCAATGTTGGGCAAGTCCAGAACCAGGGGCCACAGCCTTAGAATAAAGGGGAGGTCATCTAAGACTGAGGTGAGAAAAAACGTTTTCACCCAGAGAGTTGTGAATTTGTGGAATTCCCTGCCATAGACGGCAGTGGAGGCCAAGTCACTGGATGGATTTAAGAGAGAGATAGATAGAGCTCTAGGGGCTAGTGGAGTCAAGGGATATGGGGAGAAGGCAGGCACGGGTTATTGATAGGGGACGATCAGTCATGATCATATTGAATGGCGGTGGTGGCTTGAAGGGCCGAATGGCCTCCTCCTGCACCTATTTCTATGTTTCTATGTAGGTTTCTGCCAAATGTTTATGCCAAGAGTCAAGAGTGTTTTATTGTCATATGTCCCAAAACAGAACAACGATATTCTAAAGGGTTTAAGAAGGAACTGCAGATGCTGGAAAATCGAAGGTAGACAAAAATGCTGGAGAAACTCAGCGGGTGCAGCGGCATCTATGGAGCGAAGGAAATAGGCAACGTTTCGGGCCAAAATCCTTCTTCAGACTATTCTAAAGTGGCTTGTCCCACTTTCACCACCTAATTCACGACCGCTGCCGAGTTTGCCCTTGACTCATACTCACAGCATGGACAAAATTGCTGGAGAAACTCAGTGGGTGCCTACCTTCGATTCTCCAGCATCTGCAGTTCCTTCTTGAACATACACGCAGCATGGTGTCACGAGGTCGTAGGTAGGTCGTAGCAGGCCGTGATGCTCGTCGTAGGTGCTCGTGGCATCAAGTAGGTCGGGGCGTTTTTCTAGCCTGATGAAAAATGTCCACGAGTAAAAAAGGTTGTGAATTAGGTCCTTGCAGCAGCACAACTGATATGTAAATATAGTGTCTGTAAACCCCACATTAAACAACAAAAATTCAGTTTGGCGGGCGCTCAGTTTGTTATCACGTGTACCGAGGTCCAGTGAAAAGCTGTATACAGTGATAAACTATATATATATATATATATCTGATGAAAGGTCTCAACCCAAAACGTCACCAATTTCCTTCGCTCCATAGATGCTGCCTCACCCGCTGAGTTTCTCCAGCATTTTTGTCTACCTTTGATTTTTCCAGCATCTGCAGCTCCTTCTTAAACATATATAAGTATATATCTTACACTAAATGTTAGTCCCATTATCCTGTATCTGTACAGAGTGGATGTCTCGATATAAATCAGGATAAAGGGACTAACATTTAGTGCAAGGTAAAGTCCAGTAAAGTCCGATTAATGATAGTTCGAGGGTCTCCAATGAGGCAGATAGTATCTTAGGACTGCTCTCTATTTGTTGATGATTATATATACTATATTGTGGTGGTGCAGCGGTAGAGTTTCTGCCTCACAGCGAATGCAGCACCGGAGACCCGGGTTTGGTCCCGACTACGGGTGCTGTCTGTACGGAGTTTGTACGTTCTCCCCATGACCTGTGTGGGTTTTCTACGAGATCTTCGGTTTCCTCCCACACTCCAAAGACGGACAGGTTTGTAGGTTAATTGGCTTGGTAAATGTAAAAATTGTTCCCAGTGTGTGTAGGATAGTGTTAATGTGTGGGGATCGCTGGTCAGCACGGACCCGGTGGGCCGAAGGGCCTGTTTCCGCGTTGTATCTCAAAACTAAACTAAAACTATATAAACACACACACACACAGACTATCTTTAATCAGACTTTGGACTTTATCTTGCAGTAGACATTATTCCCTTTATCCTGTATCTGTACACTGTGGACAACCCGATTGTAATCGTGTATAGTCTGGTTATCACGCAACAAAGCAGCTTTTCATTGTACCCCGTTATTGTGGCTTACATGTCAATAAACTAAACTAAAATAGTTTGGAGTTGATTAGGAGGTGGTCGTGTTTAATAGATTAATGGTTGCAGGGAAGAAACTGCTCCTCAACCTGGACGTTACAGTATTCAGGCTCCTGTCCTGAACCTTCTTCTCTCTATACGGATACATGACAATAAACTCATCTGAATCTGCATCTCTGTGTGTATATTGTTGCCAAACCCAGCTGAGCTTCTCTGCATTTAGTTTCCCACATAACTTGTTACAAGAGCAAGCACTGGCTGTGGGCAGCTGAGCCGTTCTGCCACAGTGTAGCCTGAGGGGAAGGCAGTACTGGAATTACTTAGCAGGTTACAATGTTTTTAGTTGAGTTTACAGATACAGATGGGGAAACAGGCCCTTCGGCCCACTGAGTCCCTACCGGCCCACGATCGCCACGAGTTAACACTATCCCACACACACCAGGGATCATTTTACATTTATACCATGCCAATTAATCTACAAACCCGAGATAGAAATAAAAAGCAGGAGTAACTCAGTGGGACAGGCAGCGTCTCTGGAGAGAAGGAATGGGTGACATTTCCGGTCGAGTTTGAAAAAGGGTCTCGACCCAAAATGTCACCCATTCATGTTGGGTCAAGTCAAGAGAGTTTTATTGTCGTGTGTCCCAGATAGGCCAATTAAATTCTTGCTTGAGGCAACACAACAGAGTATTATAGGCATGACTACAGAGCAGATCAGTGTGTCCATACACCATAGCATATATATACACACACATAAATAAACAGATAAAGTGCAATAGGCTGTTACATTCCCTCTCTCCAGAGACGCTGCCTGTCCCACTGAGTTACTCCAGCATTTGTGTCTACCATCGATTTAAACCAGCATCTGCAGTTCTTTCCTGTACACATTATCTGAATGGTGTCAGATTAGGATATGGGGAGATTCAACAAGACCTGGGTGTCCTTGTACATCCATCACTGAAAGTAAGCATGCAGGTACAGCAGGAGGTGAAGAAAGCGAATGGCATGTTGGCCTTCATTGCAAGAGGATTTGAGCTTTGCTACGTGTGGTGAATCTGTGGAATTATTTGCCACAGAAGGCTGTGGAGGCCAGGTCAGTGGATATTTTAAAGGCAGAGATAGATAGATTCTTGATTAGTACAGGGATCAGAGGTTCCCACTATATTGATCAGTTGGAACGAATAATGAAAGGCTTGGATGGAGTGGACGTGGAGAAGATGTTCCCACTAGCGGGAGAGTCTAGGACCAGAGGTCACACTCAGAATTAAATGGCATTCCTTAAGGAAGGAGACAAAGAGAAATGTCTTTAGTCAGAGGCTGGTGAATATGAGGAACTCTTTGCCACAGAAGGCTGTGTAGGGCAAGTCAGTGGATATTTTTAAGGCAGAGATAGATAGATTCTTGATTAGTACAGGTGTCAGAGGTTATGGGGAGAAGGCAGGAGAATGGGGTTAGGAGGGAGAGATAGATCAGCCATGATTAAATGGCGGAGTAGACTTGATGGGCCGAATGGCCTAATTCTGCCCCTATGTGACCTTATGTGGGGCGGGAGATTGCAACCTTCACGTGGTCCGCCCTGTTTCGACAAATGCAATCAACCTGGCGTGCACAATCGAACAAGATCAAATAGAACGAGTTGTCATCCAACTTTAGGCTGTGCATGCCATACACAAGAAGCAGAAGTGACCTTATGTGACAATAATAACTAAACTGCAAGAATGGAGGATGTTTCAGCTCGAGACGTCGGGGCTGCTCGGCATTTCTATTTTCATATCAGATAAAGAGCAATTTCCTCTTTTATCACTGAGTAAGAGGTCTTTGATTGTAGGGCAGCAATGAAAGGCAGCGGTGATTACAGGGGAGAGAGGACCTTTGCATATTAGAGGGAGGCAGGGAGGAGAGAGAGGGAGAGAGAGAGAGAGAGAGAGCTTGGCCCACTCAGCTTTACCCAGTATTATCAGCGATCACTCGAGGTCACGTGTGCTTGTGCTCCTGGTGGGTCCATTACGTGGGCCTTTAGACTTCAGGGAGACAGCGCTGAAACAGGCCCTTTGGCCCACCGAGTCCGCACTGACCAGTGATCCCCGCACACTGACACTAGCCTGACGACTCTGTTCAAACAGCACCCCTAGTCAGCATCAAACCCGGGTCCTGAGCATTAGGGTCTGTTTCCGTGCTGTTTGACTATGAGGCTGAGTGACTCCAGCATTATTGTGTATATCTCCGTAGGCATTCTCCGTGGATTGTCACCTTGTCGTGGTGGAGAAGCTTGTGTGGACCTGAGATCCTGAGAGCGATGCCGTCTGGAGCTGTGCTCCTGGTAGGGCCACCCATGGCGGTAAGGTCGAGGGGAAGGTCTCTGACAAAGAGCAATCCAACCAAGACCTCAACGGTGGAACAGGCGGAGGACGATGGCTGACCTTAGTGGAGCTAACGTCACAACGGCTGGGAAGGCGGATGAAGGCTGCGGCAGAAAAGGGTCTCCGGTCGTCTTGGACTCCATGCCACTGGATCCTGACCCAGATCTGTCAAGGACCGTGGGGTGGCTGTCTGTGCACCAGTCTCCCCACGTTAAACAAAGTCACGTACAGGCAGGCGTCCTCCAACCCTGGAGACACCCATGGTCAGGTCAGCCATGACCACAGGGGCCTAAGAAGAAGATGCAGTCGGGATCTTTCTTCACTTGAAGTATAAGAACCTTTGATGCTCGAAGCAGATCAAACAAAGAACCTTTTTGTACTTATTTTCTGCAATTTCGAAAGGCTTGAGTCTCTAATTTTTGGCAAGCGTTTGAAGTGGATGTCTTCATTGATTAAACGGGCTGCATTCACATGAAGGAGGAAATGTCCAGGCAATTTACACTGTCTGCATCCAGCAAATACATCTCAGCCTTTAGACACAGACCACTTGGTCATTGTGTGTTAATTACTGAAACCAAACCCTTGGAACTTGAAATCAAAAGCCACATCCTTCCCCTAATTAGAAATCTCCACATTTGGAATGGTCCGGTCCGTTTGAACGGATTGCCCTGAGGTTTTTTATAACTATAAACTGCAAGAAAATGGTAGACACAAAATGCTGGAGTAACTCAGTGGGACGGGAAGCATCTCTGGAGAGAAGGAATGGGTGACGTTTCGGGTCGAGACCCTTCTTCAGACATCTTCAGTGAAGGGTTTCAAAACCTACTGGTTGGCCACTGGTCCTTGATTCCCCTACTCTGGACAAGAGACTCTGTGCAGCTACCTGATCTATTCCTCTCATGATTTTGTACACCTCTATAAGATCTCCCCCTCATCCTCCTGTGCTCCAAGGAATACAGACCCAGCCTACTGGGTCAACCTCTCCCTGTAGCCCACACCCTTGAGACGTGAAACGCCACCTATCCACGATCTCCACGGGCGCTGAGGCCGAGCCATACTTCATCGATCCAGTGTCACCGGGGTGGTGAATCTGTGGATTTCATCACCACAAACGGCTGTGGAGGCCAGGTCAATGGATGTTGTTAGGGCAGAGAAAGGTAGATTCTCGAATGGGACAGGTGTCAATAGACACTAGACAATAGGTCCAGGAGTAGGCCATTCGGCCCTTCCAGCCAGCACCGCCATTCAATGTGATCATGGCTGATCATCCCCAATCTGTACCCCGTTCTTGCCTTCTCCCCATATCCCCTGACTCCGCTATTTTTAAGAGCCCTATCTAGCTCTCTCTCGAAAGCATCCAGAGAACCTGCCTCCACCGCCCTCTGAGGCAGAGAATTCCACAGACTCACCACTCTCTCTGTGAAAAAGTGTTTCCTCGTCTCCGTTCTAAATGGCTTACTCCTTATTCTTAAACTGTGGCCCCTGGTTCTGGACTCCCCCAACATCAGGAACATGTTTCCTGCCTCAAGCGTGTCCAAGCCCTTAACAATCCTTTTAAACTGTAGTGTACAAGCCCAGCCGCTCCATTCTCTCAGCATGTGACAGTCCCGCCATCCCGGGAATTAACCTTGTAAACCTACGCTGCACTCCCTCAATAGCAAGAATGTCCTTCCTCAAATTAGGGGACCAAAACTGCACACAATACACCAGGTGTGGACTCACTAGGGCACTGTACAACTGCAGAAGGACCTCTTTGCTCCTATATTCGATTCCCCTTATAAAGGCCAACATGCCATTCGCTTTCTTCACTGCCTGCTGTACCTGCATGCTTACTTTCATAGACTGATGTACAAGGACCCCCAGATCCCGTTGTACTTCCTCTTTTCCCAACTTGACACCATTTAGATAGTAATCTGCCTTCCTGTTTTTGCTACCAAAGTGGATAACCTCACATTTATCTGCATTAAACTTCATCTGCCATGCATCTGCCCACTCCCCCAACCTGTCCAAGTCACCTTGCATTCTCATAGCATCCTCCTCACAGTTCACACTGCCACCCAGCTTTGTGTCATCTGCAAATTTGTTACTTTGAATCCCTTCATCCAAATCATTGATGTATATTGTAAATAGCTGCGGTCCACAGCATGGAGTCTTGCGGTACCCCACTAGTCACTGCTGGTTCCAGCACCAAGCCTTGCGGTCCCCATTGGTCACTGCTGGTCCCAGCACCGAGCCTTGCGGTACCCCACTAGTCACTGCCTGCCATTCTGAAAGGGACCCGTTAATCCCTACTCTTTGTTTCCTGTCTGCCAACCACTTCTCTATCCATGTCAGCACTCTACCCCCAATACCATGTGCTTTAATTTTGCCCATTAGTCTCCTATGTGGGATCTTATCAAATGCTTTCTGAAAGTCCAGGTACACGACATCCACTGGCTCTCCCTTGTCCATTTTCCCAGTTACATCTTCAAAAAATTCCATAAGATTAGTGAAGCATGATTTCCCCTTCGTAAATCCATGCTGACTCGGACCGACCCTGTTACTGCTATCCAAATGTGCGGCTCTCATCTTCTATAATTGACTCCAGCATCTTCCCCACCACCGATGTCAGGCTAACTGGTCTACAATTCCCTGTTTTCTCTCTCCTGCCTTTCTTAAAAAGTGGGATAACATTAGCTGCCCTCCAATCCACAGGAACTGATCCTGTGTCTATAGAACATTGGAAAATTATCACCAATGCATCCACGATTTCTAGAGCCACTTCCTTAAGTACCCTGGGTTGCAGACCATCAGGCCCTGGGGATTTATCAGCCTTCAGTCCCATCAGTCTATCCAACACCATTTCCTGCCTAATGTGGATTTCCTTCAGTTCCTCTGTCACCCCAGATCCTCTGGCCACTAGTACATCAGGAAGATTGTTTGTGTCCGCCTTAGTGTCAGAGGTTATGGGGAGAAGGCAGGGGAATGGGGTTAGGAGGGAGATCAGCCAAGATTGAATGGCAGAGTAGACTTGATGGGACGAATGGCCTAATTCTGCTCCTATCACTTATGAGCTTATTAACATAGTGAGGAAATAAGAAATCACAGATCTTTAGACTTTAGATGTACAGCACAGGAACAGGCCCTTCGGCCCATCGGGCTCACACTGACCAGCCATCACCCCGTACACTAGCATCATCCTACACAATTGGGCCAATTTAAAATGTAACCATAGCCAATTAGCCTGCAAACCTGCACATCTTTGGAGTGTGGGAGGAAACCTGGAGCACCCGGAGAAAATCCACGTGGGTCACGGGGAGAACGTTCAAACTCCAGACAGTCAGCACCTGTGGTCAGGGTTTAACCCGGGTCCTTGGCGCTGTGAGGCAGCAACTTTACAGCTGCGCCACCGTGCCACCCTGGGGCCAAGACCAGACCTCATCTCACCTAATTTGAGGAAGGACATTCTTGCTATTGAGGGAGCCCAGCGTAGGTTCACCAGGTTAATTCCCAGGATGGCGGGACTGTCATATGCTGAGAAAATGGAGCGGCTGGGCTTGTATACTCTGGAGTTTAGAAGGATGAGAGGAAATCTTATTGAAACATATAAGATTATTAAGGGTTTGGACACGCTAGAGGCAGGAAACATGTTCCCGATGTTGGGGGAGTCCAGAACCAGGGGCCACAGTTTAAGAATAAGGGGTAAGCCATTTTGGAACAGAGACGAGGAAACACTTTTTCTCACAGAGAGTGGTGAGTCTGTGGAATTCTCTGCCTCAGAGGGTGGTGGAGGCCGGTTCTCTGGATACATTCAAGAGAGAGCTAGATAGGGCTCTTAAAGATAGCGGAGTCAGGGGATATGGGGAGAAGGCAGGAACGGGGTACTGATTGGGGATGATCAGCCATGATCACATTGAATGGCGGTGCTGGCTCGAAGGGCTGAATGGCCTACTCCTGCACCTATTGTCTATTGTCTATTGTCTATTGTCATTGAACTGTGAGTTGCAAGATGGCATTGTAATGTGGTGACTCTCTGCGTACTGTACCGGAACAGGACCTGTATCGACTCCGACTCCTTTCCCACTACTTTCAGTCTGGAGAAGGGTCTCAACCCTTCCTTCCCTTCAGAGATGCTGCCTGACCCGCTGAGTTACTCCAGCTTTTGGTCTCTATCTTCGGTTTAAACCAGCACCTGCAGTTCCTTTCCAGCATAAACGTAGCCGTTTTAAACGCTGTACTTACTGATCCAGCATGGCCAGTAGAGATCAACAGAAGCTGCTGCAGCAACAATGGGAGCTCGGCTACAAGGAAAACCCGGAGATAAAAATGGGGTAAACTGGGGGGGGAGAGAGGCTGGGAGCCCAAGCCTTTCGTCCCCCTCTGCCCAGCATTCTCTGGCGAACGTCCAGTCCTTGGATCCTTGTGTAGGGGGCGCTGCTCTGGCAGCGGCAATGTCAGCAGCACGCTAGTTTTTTTCAACCTTTTTTTATTTTTTAGTATGTTTTAAAGTATGTGCTTAATGTTCCTTTGTGTGTTTTGTGTGTGGGGGGGTGTGTGGTGGGTGTGTGTGTGTTTTGTGTGGGGGGGGGGGGGGTGAGGGGGAAACCGCTTTGGTCGCCTCCTCCACGGAGAGGCAACTTTTTCCAGGTCGCCTCCCCCGTGGCCTAACAGCAAGGATCGGCGTGGCCTTTCCCGGAGACGCGCCCGGGACTTCAGCGACGGGCGCAGCGTGGACTCTCGGCATGGAGCGGGTGAGCCCTCACTGGGGCTCGCTGGAGGGGAGCGCTCCGTTTCGCTGGCCCGGGGCAGCCGGCAGCCTGAAGCCGCGGTCTGCAGAGTTCCAGCTGGTGCGGCGTCTACAGCCCGGGATCCCTTGTGGGGGACCCGGGGGAAGAAGAAGCCATCACTGCCGGCCCGTGGCCAACTTCTACCGCGGGCCCGGCATGGACTTACCTTCACCCCTGGAGGGGAGCTTCGACCGCCGGCCCTGCGGTCTGCGGCGCTTCTGGCTGCGGCGGAGACTTTAAATCTCAACCGCCGGCCTGCGGCCTACAATAATCTAAAGCCGCGGTCTCCGGTGAGGAAGAGCCGATCCTGGACTGACTCTGGACTCTGGTCCTGTCCACGGGGGGGAAATGGAGGAGGACTGGCCAAATTTTGTACCTTCCACCACAGTGATGAATGTTGTGGTGGATGTTTGTGTTACAGTTTTATTGTGGTTGTGTGTTCTTTATTATTGTACTGCTGCTGACAACCCAAATACCACCGACCCTGGTTGTGTGGCAATAAATTATATCTAATTATATCTAACAAGCTGGATGACCTCAGGGCGAGGATCAGATTCCAGCGGGACATAAGGGACTGCAACATCCTCTGCCTGACCGAGACATGGCTGACCTCACTGATTCCGGATCAGGTAATCTGCCCAACCGAATCCTTCACTGTCCACCGTGCTGACAGAACAGAAGCATCTGGGAAATCCAAGGGTGGAGGAGTCTGCTTCATGACCAATAACAACTGGTGCAACCCTGGAAATATCAAGATGCTTTCCCGTTCCTGCTCGCCGGACCTGGAGCACCTGACAATCTCATGCCGCCCATTCTACCTTCCCCGGGAGTTCGGCTCAGTGATCGTCACAGCCGTCTACATTCCACCGCAGGCGGACACCGACTTGGCACTATCGGCCCTACACGATGTGCTATGTCAACATCAAAACATGTACCCGGATGCGGTATGGTGGTGGCTGGAGATTTTAATAAATCAAATCTCAAGAAGGTCATGCCAACACATCACGTGTGCCACCAGGGGGGAGAGAACATTGGATCACATGTATCCATCCAAATATATTTTAAATATTGTACAAAGCGAGGCAGCTGGAAGATCTCAGCGGGTCAGACAGCATCTGCGGAGGGTCAATAGGGAGATGATATTTCAGATCGGGACCTTTCTTACAACTAATACAAGTTTAGTTTATTGCCGCATGTACCAAGGTCCAGTGAAAAGCTTTTTGTTGCGTGCTAACCAGTCAGTGGAAATATAACCAGTCAGCTATACATGATCACAATCGAGCCGCCCACAGTGTACAAACACATGATAAAGGGAATAACGTTTAGATTGATTCCTGGGATGTCAGGACTTTCATATGAAGAAAGACTGGATAGACTCGGCTTGTACTCACTAGAATTTAGAAGATTGAGGGGGGATCTTATAGAAACTTACAAAATTCTTAAGGGGTTGGACAGGCTAGATGCAGGAAGATTGTTCCCGATGTTGGGGAAGTCCAGAACAAGGGGTCACAGTTTAAGGATAAGGGGGAAACGTCTTTTAGGACCGAGATGAGAAAAACATTTTTCACACAGAGAGTGGTGAATCTGTGGAAATTCTCTGCCACAGAAGGCAGTTGAGGCCACACAGTTCATTGGCTATATTAAAGAGGGTGTTAGATGTGGCCCTTGTGGCTAAAGGGATCAGGGGGTATGGAGAGAAGGCAGGTACAGGATACTGAGTTGGATGATCAGCCATGTTCATATTGAATGGCGGTGCAGGATCGAAGGGCCGAATGGCCTCTACTCCTGCACCTATTGTCTATGTTTCTATGTTTACACGTACAAAGCCAATCAACCTACAAACCTGCACGTCTTTGAAGTTGTGGAGGAAACCGGAGCTCCCGGAGTTAACCCAGGCAGTCACCGGGAGAATGTACAAACTCCGTACAGGCAGCACCCGTGGTCAGGATTGAACCCGGGTCTCTGGCGCTGCAAGCTCTGTAAAGGCCCTGTCCCACTTTCACGACCTTTTTTTCACGTGGATATTTTCCATCAGGCTAGAAAACGCCCCGACCTACTTGATGCCACGAGTACCTACAACTAGCATCACGACCTGCTACGACCTCGTGACGACCATGCTGCGAGAATGAGTCAAGGCAAACTCGGCAGAGGTCGTGTATTAGGTTGTGAAAGTGGGACAGGCCCCTATGGCAGCAACTCTATCGCTGCGCCACTGTGCTGCTCTCTAGTGGTGGTAGGATGATTCAGTTGCCTGATAACAGCCGGGAAGAAACTGTCCCTGAATCTGGAGGTGTGTGTGCGTTCATTTTCACACTTCTGTGCCTCTTGCCCGATGGGAGAGGGGAGAAGAGGGAGTGGCCACGGGTGAGACTGGTCCTTGATGATGCTGCTGGCCTTGCCGAGGCAGCGGGAGGTGTAGATGGAGGCGATGGAAGGGAGCATAGTCTCCACCTGCCCAGCCTCTCATTGTAACCCAGATCCTTCAGTCCCAGTAACATCCACCCAAATAGTTCAGGGGAATTTGGACAAGATCGCCCTCCACAGGTTATATCACAGGATAGGAGCAGTATTGAGCTCAACCGCACCCTCCAGTGTATGGAAGGGAGACGATAGTTAAGAGACTTATATCTATATCTATATATGTGCAGGAAAGAACTGTAGATGCCGGCTTAAACCGAAGGTAGACACAAAATGCTGGAGTAACTCAGCGGGACAGGCAGCATCTCTGGAGAGAAGGAATGGGCGACGTTTCGGGTCGAGATGCTCCTTCAGACTGATGTCAGGGGAGTGGGCGGGATAGAGATAGAATGTAGTCGGAGACAGTAGGACTGGTGGGAGAACTGGGAAGGGGAGGGGATGGAGAGGGAGAGAAAGCAAGATCTATCTGAAGTTAGAGAAGTCAATGTTCATACCGCTGGGGTGTAAACTACCCAAGTGAAATATGAGGTGCTGTTCCTCCAATTTGCACTGGGCCTCACTCTGACAATGGATATACAGTGCCCTCCATAATGTTTGGGACAAAGACCCATCATTTATTTATTTGCCTCTGTACTCCACAATTTGAGATTTGTAATAGAAAAAAAAATCACATGCGGTTAAAGTGCACATTGTCAGATTTTAATAAAGGCCATTTTTATACATTTTGATTTCACCATGTAGAAATTACAGCTGTTTATACATAGTCCCCCCCATTTCAGGGCACCATAATGTTTGGGACACATGGCTTCACAGGTGTTTGTAATTAGAAACATAGAAAATAGGTGCAGGAGTAGGCCATTCAGCCCTTCGAGCCTGCACCGCCATTCAATATGATCATGGCTGATCATCCAACTCAGTATCCCGTACCTGCCTTCTCTCCATACCCCCTGATCCTATTAGCCACAAGGGCCACATCTAACTCCCTCTTAAATATAGCCAATGAACTGGCCTCAACTACCTTCTGTGGCTGAGAATTCCACAGATTCACCACTCTCTGTGTAAAAAATGATTTTCTCATCTCGGTCCTAAAAGATTTCCCTCCTATCCTTAAACTGTGACCCCTAGTTCTGGACTTTCCCAACATCGGAAATAATTTTCCTGCATCTAGCCTGTCCAACCCCTTAAGAATTTTGTAAGTTTCTATAAGATCCCCCCTCAATCTTCTAAATTCTAGCGAGTACAAGCCGAGTCTATCCAGTCTTTCTTCATATGGAAGTCCTGACATCCCAGGAATCAGTCTGGTGAACCTTCTCTGTGCTCCCTCTATGGCAAGAATATCTTTCCTCAGATTAGGAGATCAAAACTGTACGCAATACTCCAGGTGTGGTCTCACCAAGACCCAGTACAACTGCAGTAGAACCTCCCTGCTCCTATACTCAAATCCTTTTGCTATGAATGCTAACATACCATTCGCTTTCTTCACTGCCTGCTGCACCTGCATGCCTACCTTCAATGACTTGTGTACCATGACACCCAGGTTTTGTTGCATCTCCCCTTTTCCTAATCGGCCACCATTCAGATAATAGTCTACTTTCCTGTTTTTGCCAGCAAAGTGGATAACCTCACATTTATCCACATTATACTGCATCTGCCATGCATTTGCCCACTCATCCAACCTATCCAAGTCACCTTGCAGCCTCCTAGCATCCTCCTCACAGCTAACACTGCCCCCCAGCTTCGTGCCATCTGCAAATTTGGAGATGTTGCATTCAATTCCCTCATCCAGATCATTAATATATATTGTAAATAGCTGGGGTCCCAGTACTGAGCCTTGCGGTACCCCACTAGTCACTGCCTGCCATTGTGAAAAGGACCCGTTTACTCCTACTCTTTGCTTCCTGTCTGCCAGCCAGTTCTATATCCACATCAATACTGAACCCCCAATGCCGTGTGCTTTAAGTTTGTATACTAATCTCTTATGTGGGACCTTGTCGAAAGCCTTCTGGAAGTCCAGATACACCACATCCACTGGTTCTCCCTTATCCACTCTACTAGTTACATCCTCGAAAAATTCTATAAGATTCGTCAAACATGATTTACCTTTCGTAAATCCATGCTGACTTTGTCCAATGATTTCACCACTTTGCAAATGTGCTGCTATCCCATCTTTAATAACTGACTCTAGCAATTTCCCCACTACCGATGTTAGACTAACTGGTCTGTAATTCCCCGTTTTCTCTCTCCCTCCCTTTTTAAAAAGTGGGGTTACATTAGCTACCCTCCAGTCCTCAGGAACTACCCTGGAATCTAAAGAGTTTTGAAAAATGATCACTAATGCATCCACTATTTCTGGAGCTATTTCCTTAAGTACTCTTGGATGCAGCCTATCTGGCCCTGGGGATTTATCGACCTTTAATCAATTCAATTTACCTAACACCACTTCCCGGCTAACCTGGATTTCACTCAGTTCCTCCATCTCATTTGACCCCCGATCCCCTGCTATTTCCAGCAGATTATTTATGTCTTCCTTAGTGAAGACAGAACCAAAGTAGTTATTCATTGGTCTGCCATGTCCTTGTTCCCTTTGATCAATTTGCCTGTTTCTGACTGCAAGGGACCTACATTTGTTTTAACTAATCTTTTCCTCTTCACATATCTATAAAAACTTTTGCAGTCAGTATTTATGTTCCCTGCCAGTTTTCTTTCATAATCTATTTTCCCTTTCGTAATTAAGCCTTTTGTCCTCTTCTGCTGGTCTCTAAATTTCTCCCAGTCCTCTGGCAATTGCTCAGGTGTGTTTAATTGCCTGCTTAATGCAGGTATAAGAGAGCTCTCAGCACCAAGTCTTTCCTCCAGTCTTTCCATTACCTTTGGAAACTTTTATTGCTGTTTATCAACATGAGGACAAATGTTGTGCAAATGAAAGTCAAAGAAGCCATTATGAGATTGAGAAGCAAGAATAGAACTGTTAGAGATATCAGCCAAAGAAGTACTTAAAAGAAAAACCACAGTTCTGTTAAAAGGTCTTGTGGACAGATGATTATATCAGAGTGATGGCAAGAGCAAAGTATGGAGCGGAGATGGAACTGCCCAAGATCCAAAGCATACCACCTCATCTGTGAAACACAGTGGTGGGGGTGTTATGGCCTGGGCATGTATGGCTGCTGAAGGTACTGGCTCACTTATCTTCATTGATGATACAACTGCTGATGGTAGTAGCATAATTAAATCTGAAGTGTATAGACACATCCCTTCTGCTCAAGTTCAAACAAATGCCTCAAAACTCATTGGCCAGCAGTTCATTCTACAGCAAGACAATGGTCCCAAACATACTGCTAACGCAACAAAGGATTTTTTTAAAGCTAAAAAATGCTCAATTCTTGAATGGCCAAGTCAATCACCCGATCTGAACCCAATTGAGCATGCCTTTTATATGCTGAAGAGAAAACTGAAGGGGACTAGCCCCCAAAACAAGGATAAGCTAAAGATGGCTGCAATACAGGCCTGGCAGAGCATCACCAGAGAAGACACCCAGCAACTGGTGATGTCCGTGAATCGCAGACTTGAAACAGTCATTGCATGCAAAGGACTTGCAACAAAATACTAAACATGAGTACTTTGATTTACATGACATTGGTGTGTCCCAAACATTACGGTGCCTTGAAATTGGGGGACTATGTATAAACACTGCTGTAATTTCTACATGGTGAAACCAAAATGTCTAAACATGTCCTTTAATATAATCTGACAATGTGCACTTTAACCACATGTGATATTTTTTCTATTACAAATCTCAAATTGTGGAGTAGAGGGGCAAATAAATAAATGATGGGTCTTTGTCCCAAACAGAGGGCGTAGCTATAAGGTGAGAGGGGGAAAAGTTTAATGGAGATGTGGGGGCAATTTATTTACACAGAGGGTGGTGGTTGCCTGGAACGCATTGCTGGGGGTGATGGTGGGGTAGGTATGATCAGACTTTACTTGGCTTTATCTTGCAACGTTATTCCCTTGATCATGTATCTGTACACTGTGGACGGCTCGATTGTAATCATGTATTGTCTTTCCAGCTGACTGGTTAGCACGCAACAAAAGCTTTTCGCTGTACCTCGGTACACGGGACAATAAACTAAATTCAAGGTTTCTCCCAAACATGGTGGGCTGAAGGGCCTGTTCCTGTGCTGGCCACAGAAGCAGGTCTACAAACGCTATGGGCGGCACGGTGGCGCAGCGGTAGAGTTGCATGTGACAATAAACTAAACTGTAACTGATGCTAGACACTAAATGCTGGAGTAACTCAGCGGGACATACAGGCAGCATCTGTGGAGAGAAGGAATGGGTGACGTTTCGGGTCGAGACCATTCTTCAGACTGTGTGTTCTATGTTTGAAGCAAGAATAATGAACTTGGGAGCAACTTGATAACTTGAGTGAAGGTTTCAAGGTGAAGACCTTGGTATATGCGGTTACGCTGACGAGCCATGGAGGGGCCGGGTCCCCCGCGGGTCGGAGCCCGCAGCCGCGAGATGACGAGTGTCCGGAGAGGTCACGGCGGCGTTAGAGGAGAGGTCAGCGCGGAGGTCAATGATGGCGCTGACCGACGGGCGAGTACGGACCACGTGGAAGCGAGGACGCTCCCGCCGGGGGAGGGGGGAAGGGACAACGGAGGAACCAGCGTCGGGGGGGGTGGGTCGTGTGTCCACGGGGGAGGGGGAGGGGGAGAACAAAGGGGTACCTGGCCTGGATACTGTGTATACCCTGTAACTTTACAACGCCCTTTATGTGGTGACTATGGGTACACAAGCAAAGAATTCTGCTGTGACTTGTCACAGGTGACAAAGTATTCTTGTTTAAGAAGGATCTGCAGATGCTGGATAATCGAAGGTAGACAAAAGTGCTGGAGAAACTCAGCGTGTGAGGCAGCATCTATGGAGCGAAGGAAATAGGCAACGTTTCGGGTCGAGACTCTTCTTCAAGCAGAGGCCTGTCCGAAGAAACGTAGAAACATAGAAATTAGGTGCAGGAGTAGAGGCCATTCGGCCCTTCGAGCCTGCACCGCCATTCAAAATGATCATGGCTGATCATCCAACTCAGTATCCTGTACCTGCCTTCTCTCCATACCCCCTGATCCCTTTAGCCACAAGGGTCACATCTAACTCCCTCTTAAATATAGCCAATGAACTGGCCTCAACTACCCTCTATGGCAGAGAATTCCAGAGATTCACCACTCTGTGTGTGAAAAATGTTCTTCTCATCTCGGTTTTAAAGGATTTCCCCCTTATCCTTAAGCTGTGACCCCTTGTCCTGGACTTCCCCAACATCGGGAGCAATCTTCCTGCATCTAGCCTGTCCAACCCCTTAAGAATTTTGTAATAGGTCTTCTTGTGTGGGAAGAAGGATCTTGACTCAAAACGTCACCTATTTCCTTCGCTCCATAGATGCTGCCTTACCCGCTGAGTTTCTCCAGCATTTTTGTCGACCATTCATTCATTCATGTTGACCTCCACAAGCTCTCTTGGTGAAATACTTGGTATCACCACAGGATGGAACCCTTGTTCCAGGGTTTTATAACGAGTCTCATCCACAGACTGTAGATGTTGGAATCCCAAACAAACAAAGAGACTGCTGGAGGTCTCAATGGGCAGGCGGTGTCAGTTGAGGCAAAGTCATAGTCAGCATTTAATGTTGAGGCATTGTAATTTGAGAAGGAGAAAGTTAAGTCGGAAGTGGCAGTGATGCAGTTGAACAAAGGGGACTATGAAGGCATGAGGGAGGAGCTGGCCAAGGTAGACTGGAAAGGGATCCTAGCAGGAATGACGGTGGAACAGCAATGGCAGGAATTTCTGGGCATAATCCGGAAAACGCAGGATCATTTCATTCCAAAAAGGAAGAAAGATTCTAATGGGAGGCAAACGTGGCTGACAAGAGAAGTTAAGGATCGAATAAAACTAAAAGAAAAGATGTATAACACAGCAAAGAGTAGCCAGAAGCCAGAGGATTGGGAAACTTTCATAGGACAACAGAAGGAAACAAAACGGGCAAAACGGGCTGAAAAGATGAAGTACGAGGGGAAGCTGGCCAGGAATATAAAGAAGGACAGTAAAAGCTTCTTCGGATATGTTAAGGGAAAAAGAGTAGCAAAGTCAAATGTGGGTCCCTTGAAGGCAGACACGGGTGAAATTATTATGGGGAACAAGGAAATGGCAGAAGAGTTAAACAGGTACTATTGATCTGTCTTCATTAAGGAAGACACAAACAATCTCCCAGATGTACTGGAGGACAGAGGATCTAAGGGGGTAGAGGAACTGAAAGAAATTTTCATTAGGCGAGAAATAGTATTGGGTAAGATAATGGGACTGAAGGATGATAAATCCCCTGGACCTGATGGTCTGCATCCCAGGGTCCTCAGGGAGGTGGCTCTAGAAATAGTGGATGCATTGATGATCATTTTCCAATGTTCAATAGATTCAGGATCAGTTCCTGTGGATAGGAGGATAGCTAAAGTTATCCCACTTTTCAAGAAAGGAGCGAGAGAGAAAACGGGGAATTATAGACCAGTTAGCCTGACTTCGGTGGTGGGAAAGATGCTGGAGTCAATTATTAAAGAGGTAATAATGGGGCATTTGGATAGGAGTAAAAGGATTAGTCCAAGTCACCATGGATCTATAAAAGGGAAATCATGCTTGACTAATCTTCAGGATTTTTTTGAGGATGTGACAAGTAAAATGGATGAAGGGGAGCCAGTGGATGTAGTGTATCTAAACTTTCAGTAAGCATTTGATAAGGTCCCGCACGGGAGACTGGCGACTAAAATTAGAGCTCATGGTATTTGGGGGTAGGGTGTTGACATGGATAGAAAATTGGTTGGCAGACAGGAAGCAAAGAGTAGGAGTGAACGGGTCCTTTTCAGAATGGCAGGCAGTGGCGAGTGGAGTGCCGCAAGGCTCGGTGTTGGGGCCGCAACTGTTTACCATATATATTAATGATTTGGAAGAGGGAATTAGGAGCAACACTAGCAAGTTTGCGGATGACACAAAGCTGGGTGGCAGTGTGAACTGTGAAGAGGATGTTAGGAGGTTGCAGGGTGACCTGGACAGGTTGAGTGAGTGGGCAGATGCGTGGCAGATGCAGTATAATATAGATAAATGTGAGGTTATCCACTTTGGTGGCAAAAACAAGGGGGCAGATTATTATCTCAATGGGGTTAGATTAGGTAAAGGGGAGGTGCAGCGAGACCTGGGTGTCCTTGTACACCAGTCACTGAAAGTTGGCGTGCAGGTACAGCAGGCAGTGAAGAAAGCTAATGGAATGTTGGCCTTCACAACAAGAGGATTTCAGTATAGGAGTAAAGAGGTTCTTCTGCAGTTGTATAGGGCTCTGGTGAGACCACATCTGGAGTATTGTGTACAGTTTTGGTCTCCTAATTTGAGGAAGGACATCCTTGTGATTGAAGCAGTGCAGCGTAGGTTCACGAGATTGATCCCTGGGATGGCGGGACTGTCATATGAGGAAAGATTGAAAAGACTAGGCTTGTATTCACGAGTTTAGAAGGATGAGGGGAGTTCTTATAGAAACATATAAAATTATAAAAGGACTGGACAAGCTAGATGTAGGAAAAATGTTCCCAATGTTGGGCGAGTCCAGAACCAGGGGGCCACAGTCTTAGAATAAAGGGGAGGTCATTTAAGACTGAGGTGAGAAAAAACGTTTTCACTCAGAAAGTTGTGAATTTATGGAATTCCCTGCCACAGAGGGCAGTGGAGGCCAAGTCACTGGATGGATTTAAGAGTGAGTTAGATAGAGATCTAGGGGCTAGTGGAGTCAAGGGATATGGGGAGAAGGCAGGCACGGGTTATTGATTGGGGACGTTCAGCCATGATCACAATGAATTGCGGTGCTGGCTCAAAGGGCCAAATGGCCTCCTCCTGCGCCTATTTTCTATGTTTCTTTGAGACCATTCATCGCGTTCCGTCTTCATTTGAGATTTTCATTATCAGTCGATTTTGCTTTGTGTATTTTTAAAGAGGAAAAAAGTCAGCGACGGTGGCTGAAGCGGTAGAGTTGCTGCCTCACAGCGCCAGAGACCCGTACGGGTTCCTCTCGTGGTTTTATATGTCGCTCTTGCTTCTGTTCGGTTTGTTCTGACATCGGTATTGGTCGTCAAAACTAAGAGGAAATGTTAACCATGTATAAAAATCACAAGAGGACTAGATTAGGTAGATCCACAGTCTCTTGCCCAGAGTAGGTGAATCGAGGACCAGAGGACATACAGTAAGTTCAAGGTGAAGGGGAAAATATTTAATAGGAATCTGAGGGGTAACCTTTTCACACAAAGGTGGTGGGTGTATGGAGCAAGCTGCCAGAGGAGGTAGTTGAGGCTGGGACTGTCCCATCGTTTAAGAAACAGTTAGACAGGTTAGATGGGTTTGAGAACATGCCCCACTACACTAGTCCCACTACACTAGTCCCACTACACTAGTCCCACTACACTAGTCCCACTACACTAGTCCCACTACACTAGTCCCACTACACTAGTCCCACTACACTAGTCCCACTACACTAGTCCCACTACACTAGTCCCATTACACTAGTCCCACTACACTAGTCCCACTACACTAGTCCCACTACCCAACATGTCCCACTACACTAGTCCCACTACACTAGTCCCACTACACTAGTCCCACTCTACACTAGAAGGCACTACACTAGTCCCACTACACTAGTCCCATTACACTAGTCCCACTAGTCCCACTACACTAGTCCCACTACACTAGTCCCACTACCCAACATGTCCCACTACACTAGTCCCACTGCACTAGTCCCACTACACTAGTCCCACTACACTAGTCCCACTACACTAGTCCCACTACACTAGTCCCCACTACACTAGTCCCACTACACTACACACTAGTCCCACTACACTAGTCCCACTACACTAGTCCCACTACACTAGTCCCACTACACTAGTCCCAGTCCTACACTAGTCCCATCTACACTAGTCCCCCACTACACTAGTCCCACTACACTAGCTAGTCCCACTACACTAGCCCCGTCTACACTAGTCCCACTACACTAGTCCCACTACCCAACATGCCCCACTACACTAGCCCCACTACACTACTCCCACTACACTAGTACCACTACACTAGTCCCACTACACTAGTCCCCACTACCACTACACTAGTCCCACTACACTAGTCCCACTACACTAGTCCCACTACACCAGTCCCCACTACACTACCAGTCCCACTAGCCCCACTACACTAGTCCCACTACACTAGTCCCACTACACTACACTAGTCCCACTACACTAGTCCCACTACACTAGTCCCACTACACTAGTCCCACTACACTAGTCCCACTACACTAGTCCCACTACACTAGTCCCACTACACTAGTCCCACTACACTAGTCCCACTACACTAGTCCCCACTACACTAGTCCCACTACACTAGTCCCACTACACTAGTCCCACTACACTAGTCCCACTACACTAGTCCCACTACACTAGTCCTACTACACTAGTCCCACTACACTACACTAGTCCCACTACACTAGTCCCACTACACTAGTCCCACTACACTAGTCCTACTACACTAGTCCCACTACACTAGTCCCACTACACTAGTCCTACTACACTAGTCCCACTACACTAGTCCCACTACACTAGTCCCCTACACTAGTCCCACTACACTAGTCACTACACTAGTCCCACTACACTAGTCCCACTACACTAGTCCCACTACACTAGTCCCACTACACTAGTCCCACTACCCTAGTCCCACTACACTAGTCCCACTACACTAGTCCCACTACACTAGTCCCACTACACTAGTCCCACTACACTAGTCCCACTACACTAGTCCCACTACACTAGTCCCACTACACTAGTCCTACTACACTACACTAGTCCCACTACACTAGTCCCACTACACTAGTCCCACTACACTAGTCCCACTACACTAGTCCCACTACACTAGTCCCACCTGCCTGCGGACCATCACCAGCTCTGCCCTCCCCACCATCGATGGGATCTATCGTAGGCGCTGCTTCAAAAACGCTGCCAACATCATCAGAGACCCACACCATCCTGGCCACACTCCTCTCACCCCTGCCATCGCGAAGAAGGTACAGGAGCCTGAAAACTGTAAAGTTCAGGAACAGCTGCTTCCCCACAGCCATTAGGCTATTAAACTCGACATCAAATAAACTCTGAACAATAACAGCCTATTATTATTATTGCACTATCTGTTTATTTATTGTGTATATATATGGTCTATAGACACACTGAACTTTTATCTCCTGTTCTGTATTATGTTTACATATTGTGTTGTGCTGCAGCAAGCAGGAATGTCATTGTCCTATCTGGGACACATGGCAATAACACTCTCATGACACTAGACGAGTGTGGTGGGACATACTGGCCGGCCGGTGTGGGCAAGTTGGGTGGAAGAGCCTGCTTGCCATGCTGCTTCATTCTGTGACTCTATGAGGGCCAGGCAGGAGAGTGAACAATGCCTGCAAGGTCGGCTGCAGGAGGTGTCCGTGAGACAGAGGTGGTCGGCACACGAGAGGGGAGATGTTGGGCTTACCTGGATCGGAGGCGCTCCTGGACTTTGCAGTTTGGACTGTTTCAGTTCTGTTCAGTTGAGTTTATTGTCATGTGTACCGAGCTACAGTGAGAAGCTTTTGTCGCGCGCTAACCAGTCAGCGGTAAGACAATACATGATGACAATTGAGCCGTCCACAGTGTACAGATACAGGATAAGGGGAATGTTTAAGAAAGAACTGGAGATGTTGTAAAAATCGAAGTTAGACAGAAATGCTGGAGAAACTCAGCGGGTGAGGCAGCATCTATGGAGCAAAGGAAATAGGTGACGTTTCGGGTCGAGACCCCATCAGTCTGAAGAAGGGTCTCGAACAAAAACGTCGCCTATTCCTTCGCTCCATCGATGCTTCCTCACAGCGCCAGAGACCAGAGTTCAATCCTGGCCACGGGTGCTGTCTTTATGGAGTTTGTACGTTCTCCCCTTGACCTGTGTGGGTTTGATCCGGGTGCTCCGGTTTCCTCCCACACTCCAAAGACGTGCAGATGGCAAATGGGACTAGGTTGGATGGGGTATCTTGGTCAGCATGGACATTGGGCTGAATGGCCTGTTTCTGTGCCGTTGACTCTCTGACAGAGGAGCAGATGTTAGACCCCTTGCCCTACAAGACTATCCCGCTAGTCAACATGATTGGTCTGCTCTGACCCATGTATAGACCCCTCCTTGGATAGTGTAAAGTGCTTCACCCAGAGTAGGGGAATCAAAAACCAGAGGACATGTGGTTAAAGTGAGGGGGGAAAGATTTAATAGGAACCTGAGAGGCAACGTTTTCGTACAGAGGGTGGTGGATGTATGGATTGAGATGCCACAGGAGGTAGTTGAGGCTGGTAATTCTCTTTCAAGAGAGAGTTAGATAGGGCTCTTAAAGATAGCGGAGTCAGGGGATATGGGGAGAAGGCAGGAACGGGGTACTGATTGTGTATGATCATCCATGATCATATTGAATGGCGGTGCTGGCTCGAAGGGCCGAATGGCCTACTCCTGCACCTATTGTCTACTAGATAAGGGAATAATGTTTAGTGCAAGGTAAAGCCAGCAAAGCCCGATCAAGGATAGTATGAGGGTCTCCAATGAGGTAGATAGTAGTTCAGGACTGCTCTCTGGTTGTGGTAGGATGATTCAGGTCAGGCGGAGTTCCCCCCGCCACGGGTACCATGTAATCCCGTGCTACCCGCTCCATGGTCGGATAGTCGGTGACTAAACCTGGTTTGCCAGGTGAGGAGGGGGCTGTGGACCCCCAGCAGGACCAAAAACAAGACCTGTCAAAGGGCGGATGAGCTCCTAGCGAGCCAACGGCCATCCACACTTCAGTAGAAGTTGCGATCACTGCACGGCATTGTAAGGCAGCGCGCCCTGTGGTGTTTTCAACAATGATGATGATGAATCAGTTGCCTGAAAAGAACTGGGAAGAAAATGCTCCTGAATTTCACGGTGTGCGTTTTCACGCATCTGTACCTTTCGCCCGATGGGAGAGGAGAGAAGAGGGAGTGGCCGGGGTGTGACCCGTCCTTGATTATGCTGCTGGCCTTGCCGAGTCTGTGGAATTCTCTGCCGAGGGCGGTGGAGGCCGGTTCTCTGGATACTTTCAAGAGAGAGCTAGATAGGGCTCTTAAAGATAGCAGTCAGGGGATATGGGGAGAAGGCAGGAACGGGGTACTGATTGTGGATGATCAGCCATGATCATATTGAATGGCGGTGCTGGCTCGAAGGGCTGAATGGACTCCTCCTGCACCTGTTGTCTATTGTCAGGGTGACGTATAAATGTACTCAATGGTTTGTATGATGGTCTGGGCTGTGTCCACAATTCACATGTCTGTGTTTTCTGTTTTTTTCTTTTCTTTTTTTAAAAACGGCACCAAAATGGTGTTGACTGAGCACTTGATGGTTGTGCAAAAGAACTTCACTGTGCTGTGCATACGTGGCAACAAAGATTGATTCAAGATTCTGACAACTGTGGTGAAGATGGTATACATTAGCTGCATAACATTGTGGTCATGAAGACAAAGCCGGAGGCAACTGCCACACAGATAGAAGGTAGACACAGAATGCTGGAGTAACTCAGTGGGACGGGCAGCATCTCTGGAGAGAGGAATGGGTGACGTTTCAGGTTGAGACCCCTCTTTAGGCTGCATACCGCTGGGTTGTAAGCTGCCCGAGCAAAATGTGAGGTGCTGTTCCTCCAATTTATGGTGATGAAGCTGGAGCCACATAGTTTAGAGTTTGGAAGATTGCAGTGAGTGTTCTAGTTGGGCAGAACTCTCCCTTCTTCTTCTTTGATGAATGTCACTTGGACAGGCCAGTGTTATGTTCCTGCAGTAGGACTTGTCTTGCCAAACATAGTTTACTCTCAACATTATCCCAAAATGAAATGGTAGTGAGCCCAGCGACTACTAAAATTGCCAAGGCCAAGAGTGGTCGACTTGGTCTTCACTGGAAATCTAAAGAGGGACATGGGAACAAAGTATATCGAAGGGGCAGGTTATTCCACACAGAGGGGGGTCGGTATATGGAACCAGTTGCCAAAGGAGGTAGATCAGGCTGTTCATAGATGATACAAGCAGTATGAGGCCATCAAGTCTACCCTGCCGATCAATCATGGCTGATCTATCTCTCTCTCTCCCTCCTAACCCCCGTTCTCCTGCCTTCTCCCCGTAACCTCTGACACCCGTCATCATTAGCGGTTGTGAGGAAAGACAAGTTACACCAGGAGTCCAAAGAATGGTCCTGACCTGAAATGTTGCCTTTCTATTCACTCCACAGACGCCACCTAATCCACTGAGTTACTCCAGCATTTTGTGTTTTACTCAACATTCCAGCATCTGCAGTTCCTTGTGTCTACACGACATGTTGTTGACTATGCAAGATATCTCTCCTCCTAACCCCATTCTCCTGCCTTCTCCCCATAACCCCTGACACCCGTACTAATCAAGAATCTATCTGTGTAGTAAGAAAGAACTGCAGATGCTGGTAAAATTGAAGGTAGACACAAAAAAGCTGGTGTAACTCAGCGGGTCAGGCAGCATCTCTGGAGGGAAGGAATGGGTGACGTTTCGGGACGAGACCATTCTTCAGTCTGAGGAAGGGTCTCGATCCGAAACGTCACCCATTCCTTCTCTACAAAGAATCTATCTATCTATCTCTGACTTAGAAATATCCATTGACTTGGCCTCCACAGCCTTCTGGTACTATAACAAGATTTATTTATTTATTTATTTATTTATTTTTTTGTTTATTTTATTAGAAGTTAATACAGCACAAAACAGTACAGTGGAACCTAATTTTAGGTGCCAACTATGTAATACCGTAATCCATTCTATGTACAACCTCTAGTTTTATGTTATAAGAAAGAAGTAAGCAGAACAAGAAAAAGAAAGCAATAGAAAGGGGAAAAAGTGGAAAAATAGATGGTAGAGAGTAGAAAAACGTGAAGTGTGTATATAAAAAATAAAAAAAGGAGGAGAGAAAGAGGAAAGTAGAAATAGAAGAGAAGGCCCCTTAAAAGAGAATTTTTCAAATCTGTATTCGGAGATGTAGCTCTATCCGCGTCATGAACTGAAATCAGCAATCTTTACGGCACCGCTGCATCACATGATTCCAAAAAGTCGATGAAAGGAGACCAACTCCTTAAGAATTGGTCATATTTATCTATTAGTCGGAGTCTCATTTCTTCAAGGCGTGCTATGTCCATCATATTCCTAATCCACATTTTAACAGTTGGTGTGGTTGTATTTTTCCAAAATTTAAGTATCAATTTCTTTCCAATTATTAACCCATAATTAAAAAAAACATTTTGATCTTTATTTAAATTGGTATCTCCTTCCATTCCCTATTATTCCAAATATAATATCCATTCCGTTTGGGTTTCTATTCTGACTGAAAAGCTTTGTAAATATATCAAAATATCACTCCAAAATTTATCAAAATTTATACCACCATTTATCCAAAGAGTGTGTTACAATATTAGCGTTTGAAACAAAAACCTTTATCGCATCTGGGAGAGACGTTTGGATTAAAATTATTCACCTCCGAAATTTTTTTTGTCAAAATATTCAACCTAGTTTTTGAATATATTAGTCTTGTAATTAAATGAATGCATTATGAGCCGTTATGTCTTGTATTATTCTAGTGAATATATATGTGTGTGTGTGTTAGGATTGTCAGTCTGCGGGGCATCGCTGGCGGGCTAGCACGGACCAGGTGTTTTGTTATGTGTATGTTTCATCGGCATACTGTAAATATTCCAGGCATAATCGGCTCTGACCCTCCCGCCTCATCCTATCCTTCAGATCTTTGTCATTAATGCTTCTGTTGTAGTGAGGGGTGATTCTCTATTTAATATATTATTATAAAAAGTATGATATTGTTAATTTTTGTGAATCAGCTTAATATTCATCTGCTTCTTCTAAAAGTATATATATTGATAGGACATAAATCTAAAAATATAGTTTGAAATCTATGTGTATGTTCTTCATAAAGGTCACATACCTGTATATAGTTAGAAATAGTGTGTCGTGATTATCCTTCAATTTAAATTTTAATTTATAATTGTTGAAATGATAAACAGTTTGGCACAATTTAATACCTGTATTGTAGCAGTCACAATACCCAGTCTATCCGTGACATGCTGACATGTGTTCCTACGATGTTCTCCCCAGCGGTCTTCATGGTTATATGTTTCCGCGCTTGTATCTCTAAAAAATAGTACTAGGGTATCCTAGGCAACTCTGGTCTGTTACGGAAAGAGGGAGAACAAGGAAGAGTATGGTGTAATCAATATGTGTTAACTGTTGTTCCGTTATTTATGCTCGTTACAACTTTGATGTACCAAGGATACTAATACTAATTATTAAATGAAACAGCGCTAAACAAGTACTGTAAAGAGGGGATTCAACAGACTGGGGGTCAGGATTAAACAGCGGGGTGAGTTGACATAAAAAGATTACGAGTGGGGTCGTACATAGATCAAAAGTTAGAGGGATACTTCAAATGCTGGCAGGTTGGGATTTAGAAAGGTAGACGGGGGATACACAGTTTTAAGGGATTTTGTAGCTGTAGGCCTGGGAGTTGGGCCGAACAACAGTTTTTGTGTTGGTGAACTATGGGACTAGGTTACCCGGGGATATCAGGGGGTTTTTGCGGCCTGTTCCACTGAAGTGGGGGCAATTTGTGTGTCTATCTATTGGATGTTGAAACTGTTATTGTACTTAAAATTGCAAGTTAGGAGTACTGCAAGTACATTGGGAACACAGAAATAGTACAGGGCATTAGTAAATAACTTTCTGGCCTGGTTCCAGAGGATTGGCAGGGGGAGCAGGTGGAACCCACTTTTTAAGAAGGGGAGGTTGAGAGAGGAAAAGGGGGAATTACAGAGAACTTGCCAGTTATCTCGGACCTACTTGAGTTGTGTAGTCCAGGGGGTAGTGGGATAATCTAGATGTTGAAACTGGTTACTTGTTACTTAAGAAGTCCAGTTAGTAACTAATCTTTCAAAACTCCTTAGATTCTGGAGTAGTTCCAGAGGATTGGCAGGTAGCAAACGTAACCCCACTTTTTAAGAAGGGAGGGAGAGAGGAAACGGGGAATTACAGACCAGTTAGTCTAACATCGGTAGTGGGGGAAACTGCTAGAGTCAGTTATTAAAGATGGGATAGTCAGCACATTTAGAAAGTGGGAAATCATTGGACAAAGTCAGCATGGATTTACGAAAGGTAAATCATGTCTGACGAATCTTATAGAATTTTTCGAGGATGTAACTAGTAGCGTGGATAGGGGGAGAACCAGTGGATGTGGTGTATCTGGACTTCCAGAAGGCTTTCGACAAGGTCCCACATAAGAGATTAGTATACAAACTTAAAGCACATGGCATTGGGGGTTCAGTATTGATGTGGATAGAGAACTGGCTGGCAAACAGGAAGCAAAGAGTAGGAGTAAACGGGTCCTTTTCACAATGGCAGGCAGTGACTAGTGGGGTACCGCAAGGCTCAGTACTGGGACCCCAGCTATTTACAATATATATTAATGATCTGGATGAGGGAATTGAAGCCAATATCTCCAAGTTTGCGGATGACACTAAGCTGGGGGGCAGTGTTAGGTGTGAGGAGGATGCTAGGAGACTGCAAGGTGACTTGGATAGGCTGGGTGAGTGGGCAAATGTTTGGCAGATGCAGTTTAATGTGGATAAATGTGAGGTTATCCATTTTGGTGGCAAAAACGGGAAAGCAGATTATTATCTAAACGGTAGCCGATTGGGAAACGGGGAGATGCAGCGAGACCTGGGTGTCATGGTACACCAGTCATTGAAGGTAGGCATGCAGGTGCAGCAGGCAGTAAAGAAAGCGAATGGCATGTTGGCCTTCATAGCAAGAGGATTTGAGTATAGGAGCAGGGAGGTTCTACTGCAGTTGTATAGGGTCTTGGTGAGACCACACCTGGAGTATTGCGTGCAGTTTTGGTCTCCAAATCTGAGGAAGGACATTATTGCCATAGAGGGAGTGCAGAGAAGGTTCACCAGACTGATTCCTGGGATGTCAGGACTGTCTTATGAAGAAAGACTGGATAGACTTGGTTTATACTCTCTAGAGTTTAGGAGATTGAGAGGGGATCTTATAGAAACTTACAAAATTCTTAAGGGGTTGGACAGGCTAGATGCAGGAAGATTGTTTCCGATGTTGGGGAAGTCCAGGACAAGGGGTCACAGCTTAAGGATAAGGGGGAAATCCTTTAAAACCGAGATGAGGAGAACTTTTTTCACACAGAGAGTGGTGAATCTCTGGAACTCTCTGCCCACAGAGGGTAGTTGAGGCCAGTTCATTGGCTATATTTAAGAGGGAGTTAGATGTGGCCCTTGTGGCCAAGGGGATCAGAGGGTATGGAAAGAAGGCAGGTACGGGATACTGAGTTGGATGATCAGCCATGATCATATTAAATGGCGGTGCATAGCAGGGAACTGCAGATGTAACTCAACGGGTCAGACAGCATCTCTGGAGACCATTTGGGGGGGGGGTGACACAGTGGTACAGCGGTAGAGTTTCTGCCTTACAGCGCCGGAGACCCGGGTTCCATCCTGACTACAGGCGCGGTGTGTTCGGAGTTTGTATGTTCTTCTTGTGACCGTGTTGGTTCCACACCCCAAAGACGTACAGGTTTGTAGGTTAATTGGCTTCGGTAAAATTATGAATTGGCCCTAGTGTGTGTAGGAATAGTGTTATGGGCCTGTCACACTTACGCAACTTTTTAGGCGACTGCCAGCACCTGTCGTAGGTTGTTGCAGGTCGCCGAAAATGTTCAACATGTTGAAAATCCAGCAGACCAGAAAGACGCTACGACTCTTTGGGCGACTGAGGAGACGACTCACGACCGTACAGGCGACATGTCGCGGGGTGAAGCCTGTATGGTCGTGAGTAGTCGCCCAGAGTCGTACCTTGTTCTGGTCGCCGCTGGATTTTCAACATGTTGAACATTTTCAGCGACCTGCAACGACCTACGACGGGTGCCGGCCGTCGCCGAAAAAGTTGCGTAAGTGGGACAGGCCCATTAGTGGACGGGGATCGGTGGTTAGCGCAGACTCGGTGGGCCAAAGGGCCTGTTTCTGCGCTGTATTTCTGAAGCCTAAAATTCAAAGGTCTAACATGACGAGGTGACCCTTCTTCAGACTGATCCATCCTCGTACGAATCCAAGATGCAGTTGGACTCAAATTTTTTGGATCAATCTTGGTCCATGGATTGGTGTTGAGGTTCTTCTTTAGCACTTTAGGCTTCACCATCACGTCACATTTGTTGTTGGGAAACTGACTGGGGATGTGGAGAGGAGGTTTCCACTAGTGGGAGAGTCTAGGACTAGAGGTCATAGCCTCAGAATTAAAGGATGTTCTTTTTGGAAGGAGATGAGGAGAGATTTGTTTATTCAGAGGGTGGTGAATCTGTGGAATTATTTGCCACAGAAGCTGTGGAGACCAAGTCAATAGATATTTTTGAGGCAGAGATAGATAGATTCTTGATTAGTACGGGTTATCAGAGGTTATGAGGAAAGGCAGGAGAATGGGGTGGAGAAGGAGGGAGAGATAGATCAGCCATGATTGAATAGTGGAGTAAACTTGATGAGCCGAATGGCCTAATTCTGCTCCTATCCCTTATGACCTTATGACTGACCAATACTTTATGGCCAAAGATTGAGTCAATGATTCCAATTAGTAAAACATGGATTGTGAAGCAGGATAGATGTTCTTGCCTGAAAGGAACTGCAGATGCTGGTTTACACCGAAGATAGATACAAAATGCTGGAGTAACTCAGCGGGCCAGGCAGCATCTCTGGAGAAAAGGAATGGATGACGTTTCGGGTCGAGAGCCTTCTTCAGAAAAAAAAAGACAATTGAAAAAAAAAAAACTGGTATTCTTTCATTGACTTTTAATTTTTCACAAAAGTTAGTTACAATTATTACAGCATAATTCCAAATAATCTCTGGTTCAATATCGGAAGCTGTCATTGATGGATAACACTGATGATGTTATTGGTTACCAGCATGTGTACTGTGTACTGCCTTTGCCTTCCCACAGTCATCGTTGCAATGTGTAACATTGAACAGCATTCAATGGTCACACACCTGATAAATGCGCACATGGAAATCACATTATTACACGGAAAATGTGGTCGATGTGTGAGTTGATCATGAGGTGCTCTAGTAATCTCTCCCCCCTCCCCCCCCCATATATACGACATTACACACACAGTACAGACCAGTGCAATGTAGGCACATGTTGAGAATAGACTGGTGTAGACCCAGCTGTAGAATAATCGGCTCCTCACCAATCGGTGCGGACACCATTCAGGCTACAAATGATTTAGGATAGAGATACAGTGTCATTGGGCCCACCGCATCCCCACACGCTAATCATCCCCGCCCATTAACACCACCTTACATACACACACTAGGGACAATTAACCTACAAGCCTGCACGTCTTTGGAGTGTGGGAGGAAACCGAAGATCTCGGAGAAAACGAGAAGCGCGGGTCATGGGGGTAGAGCGTGCAAAATCCGTGCGGACCAGCACCCGTGGTCAGGATTGAACCCGGGTCTCTGGCACCACAAGTGCTGTATGGCAGCAACTCTACCGCTGTGCCACCAGTAAGTCTCAGTGCAGACTGAAGGCCCTTGGAATGGTCAGATCAAACAGGAGAAAACCAATACCAAAGTGACGGGAAGGGTTCAAACCTGTGGAATCACGCAACTTGGGAGGTTTGTGGTCTTCAGCTGGGAGCAAGATCCAGCAGCAATAAGCCCTCAGGGAGTAGAAAGGAGTGTTATTTCATTCACACGATCAGAGGGTCACAATATTACCCCAGCTCCAATAACCAGACACTAATTATTCATTTGAGATCTTAACTTTTTGTTCACTCTGGCTATTTAAAAAAAGAAAGACATTGTAATCCTTCACAACCAAGAAATACGCTTAACAAAATATTCGTGAGTAGGAAGGAACTGCAGGTAGACACAAAATGCTGGAGTAACTAACAGGTGAGATAGCATCTCTTGAGAGAAGGAATGGGCAAAGTTTCCTTCACCCATTTCTTCACTTCGCTGCTTCACCCGCTGACTTACTCCAGCATTTTGTGTCTATCTGCCTTCGATTTAAACCAGCATCTGCAGTTCTTTCTTACACAGGGAACTGCAGATGTTGGTTTGCACTGAAGATGGACACAAAGCACTGTAGTAACTCATAAATATCCCAAATAATCATGCACACAATAAAACATTTGGGGACGTTGTTCCAAAAGCCAAAATAGGCTCATTGGCACTGTGGCAGTGAGAGGTTCGATGAAGGATCGGACGCTAAGGGTTCCTACGTTTAATCAAACATCCTTGCAGCATCTTTGGCTACGGAGATTGATCTTGGCTGGAATGGCGGGAGCTGGCAGGGGTGGAGGGGGTAGGGGGAGCTTACTTATTTAAGGGAGATGAGATCTGGTGTCTTGGAGTGTGGACCATCCTTGGTTACTCCGCCTGAAGACTTGGGCCCTTTGGAATCAAACAGAGGTTGGAGGGTTGGATAGAGTGGACGTGGAGAGGACATTTCCACTAGTGGGGGAGTCTGAGATCAGAGATCGTACAGTAGCTTCAGAATTAAAGGACGTTCTTTAGAACAGAGATGAGGAGGAATTTCTATAGTCAGGGGGTGGTGAATCTGTGGAATTCTTTGCCACAGAAGGCTGTGGAGGTCGTCAATTGATATTTTCAAGGCAGGAGATGGATAGATTGTTGATTAGTGTGGGTGTCAGGGGTTATGGGGAGAAGGCAAGAGAATGGGGTTAGGAGGTAAAGATAGATCTAGACAATATAAAAATCTTTCACAGACACGAAGTGCTGGAGTAACTCAGCGGGACAGGCAGCATCATAGTTCAGCCATGATTCAATGGAGGAGTTCACCTGATGGGCCAAATGGCCTAATTGTGCTCCTATAAGTCATGTACTTCTCTGGAGGAAAAGGATGGGTGACGTTTCGGGTCAGGGGCCCTACTTCAGACTGAATTGAAGTCTGAAGTTTGAGTAGTGAAGACCAAGTGTGAAGAAGGGTCCCGACCCGAAACGTCACCTATACCTTCGCTCCATGGATGCTGCTTCACCCACTGAGTTTCCCCCTTCTGATCTGTAGGAAGGTTGGTTTACACCGAAGATGGACACAAACCTCTGGAGTAACTCAGCGGGATGTGCAGCGTCTCTGGAGAAACAGAAGAGGTGACGTTTCGTGTACGGAGAAGCGTCACGACTTGAAACGTCACCCATTCCTTTTCTCCAGAGATGCTGCCTGACCTGCCGAGTTACTCCAGCCTTTTGTGTCCATCCGCAGGCCCCTCGTTCAGGATTTAAAACTACAATGAGGACTACTGAAAGCGTATGGACGTGTAGTTTAAATAAGACCCCCTTCCTCCGGTCCCTCCCTCTCTCCCACACACACACACACACTCACACTCAGTGGTTCACCAGTTTTGGTGACCAGCACAAACAGATTATACAAAAACCTGACATGTCTACACCTCTTGTCCTAGATCCTTGCTGCTGCAACAGTCAGTGACAATGTGACAGTAATGCAGAGGAGGTAGACACAAAAAGCTGGAGTAACTCAGCGCGACAGGCAGCATCTCCGGAGAGTCTTAAGGGTCTCGACCCGGAACGTCACCCATTCCTTCTCTCCAGAGATGCTGCCTGTCCCACTGAGTTACTCTAGCTTTATGTGTCTACCTTCGATTTTAACCAACATCTGCAGTTCATTCTTAAAGCCCTGTCCCACTGTACGAGTTCATTCCAAGAGCTCTCCCGAGTTTGCCCTGATTCGAACTCGGAGATTTACGGTAATGGCCGCTCGTCGGTACTCGGGGCTCTCGTGGACATTTATCAACATGTTGAAAAATCTTCACCAGTCTTCCCGTGCTTACCTGCCGTAAGCGAGTCTACCCGAGTACCTGCCGTTAGCGATACGAGCCGCTAAGAGACGTCCCCGAGCTCCGATGTACCCGCTACGTTCATTCTCCGTGCTTACCACGAGTTTGATTTTTTTAAAACTTGGGAGAGCTCTTGGAATGAACTCGTACAGTTGTCCAGGGCTTTAACACAGTAATGCAGAGGCTATCCACTCATGCTGTGTGGGCCTGGTATTTTTTTCCTTGGCACACCACTACCCCCCTCCACCATTCTCTTCCCCAACCCCCACCACACAACCCCTAATCCTTTCCAAAACTTTAGCTTAGCTTAGTTTAGTGCGACAGCGAGTCGGCGCCAACCAGCGATTCCCCGCACGCTAACGCCATCCTACACACACACACACACACATACTGGGGCCATTTTACAATTGTACCAAGCCAATTAACCTACGTCTTTAGAGTGTGTCTCATAATACAGTCGGCAATGTGCCGGAGATGAGCAGTGGCAAGAGCGGAAGGCAAGCAACGAAATGAGGGGAGGGGCGTGGGGTTTCATCCTCTGTCATTTATGTCCCCTCTGCTCCCAACACGAAGACCTGCCAACCTACCCCGATACAGCTCCGCCGCTTGTTCACTGCTCGCACTTGCATTCCCCTCTTGTGTCGAGGGTCCATGGATACAGTCTGTAGGAGATGACATTTAAAACCAGACTCAAAGTTTTTTTTTTTTTAAACAACTAGTTTCCAATATTTGTTCAATATTTTGGCCGCATATGCAAAGTCCATGAACGTTAGCTGCTCTCAAGGTTTAGTTAACTATTATCTGGGGTGCTACTAAAACAACCTAGCAATCATAACACAAGCTGCAATATCCCTTGCTTATGCATTTTACATAATAACTTCCCATTTAGATCCACCGCACCTGACAGTGCTTTACAAAAATAAAATGCAAACAAACTCGCATGATCGGAAATATCTCTCGGTTTCTTGTTGATTCATGATTCTGTTGAAGTCTTTCGCTCACAGACACCAACTCTGCAGAACCCGACACGTCGCTTCCCAGGCCCGAGGTGCACCTTATCTTCCCCAGGAGTGAGTCTGACTTTCAATTTCTTTATTGTTTCTTCATAGACGTCTCCACCCAAATTACAGGCCAGACGCCCAGTAAAAACTGCAAATTAAAGAAATGTCCGTCATTAAAACCTGTGCATTGCGAGACAGAACCGCACATGCCTGACGCTGGAGGGACTAATTGTTTGATCGATTGACACTTTATTTTCACTGCTGTTCACAAAAGATTTTCAATGTATCTCGGTACACGCGACACTAAACTAATGTAACTTACGTGACATGGCACAGTGAAATTCTTTGCTTTGCATTACATACACAAGGTATGCAAAGAGTCGCTATGTACAGGGTGCCCACAAAGTTACGAAGTATTCATTGTAATTCCCAATGGTCTCCCTTTGTTCCCAGCGGTCCCTCTCCCCATGCCGGGTCCCCCTTTGTTATGGTTGATTGGCAGAAACCTCATCCCAGACTGTGGTGGAACTGTAGCGGAACAGTGGCGCAGCAGGTACAGCTGCTGCCTCACGGCATCGGAGATTTAGACTTCACTTTAGACTTTAGAGATACAGCATGGAAACAGGCCTTTCAGCCCACCGAGTCCGTGGCGACCAGCAATCCCCGCACACTAGCACTATCCTACTCACACTAGGGACAATTTAATCAAAGTCAATTAACCCACAAACCTGTACGTCTTTGGAGTGTGGGAGGAAACCGGAGCACCCGGACAAAACCCACGCAGGTCACGGGGAGAACGTGCAAACTCCGTACAGACAGCACCCGTAGTCAGACTCTGGCTCACATAAGGCACCAACTCTACCGCTGCGCCACCGTGCCATCCCTAATTGTAACATTTTACCCAGAAGATGGCACTACTTATCATTACTTAGCGCTGACTCAGGCATGGGTTATGTCTCTGGAGTTGGACCTGAACGTGCAACCCACAAGTATGAGAGAAGGGGGGGGGGGGGGGGGGGGGGGGGGGCTGACTTTAATTGCCTCCAATTGCAAGCACGATCTCTTCTCTGCGGGAATAAAACAAAGGAATTAAGTAGGCCCAGCATCTGGTTCCTGTTTCGTTGCGAATATGCTTGACAGATGTTGAAGTTATATAAGAGATCGTGTCTATCTGCAGCTTTATAAGAGTTTGGTTAGGTCCCATTTGGAGAACTGCTATCCGATTCACCTCGACCCCACTGAGGACATTGCACTTTGTCTCTGGAACCGATTCATTGCATTGCCACACCATATTCTGTACTCTCGATCTTCCCCTTTGCTCCATTTATTGCCAGTGAGTTTGAACTACTGTATCTATCTTTAGTTTAGAGATACAGCGCGGAAACTGGTCCTTCAGCCCAGCGAGTCCGCACTGACCAGCGGTCTCCGCAGATTAACACTACACACACACACGCACGCACGCACACACACACGCACGCACGCACGCACGCACGCGCACACACGCACACACACACACACACCCACACACACACACACACACATGCACACACACACACACACACACACACACACACACGACAATTTTATATTTATACACATTTATCGCAAGCCAATTAACCTGCAAACCTACGTCTTTGGAGTGTGGGTGGAAACCGGAGCAACCGGAGAAAACCCACGTGGTCCAAGGGAGAACGTATAAACTCCGTATAGACTACATATAGACAGCAGCCATAGTCGGGATCGAACCCGCCTTATACCTATATATGGGTACTAATCTGTTTGGAGACATGTAAATTGCTGTAAATACAGTTTTGGTCTCCAAATAAGTGGTTGAGGATAAAGGACAGTTAACACATTTTGCCATTAAAGAGGGAGTACAGAGAAGGTTCACCAGACTGATTCCTGGGATACACACACCCAGGGTCTCGCGGGGGGTCGCTGCCACTCAGGACTGTCTTATGACAGAAAGACTGGATAGACTTGGTTTATTTACAATTCTACTAAACCTTTAGAAGATTGAGAGGAAACCAAAGTTCTCGGGGGAAATCGTAGTTATAGAAACTTACAAAATTCTTAAGGGGTTGGACCCAGGTCTAGCGATGCAGGAAGATTGTTCCGCCGAGGAGATTGAGATGGGGAAGTCAAAATTCTTAAGGGGTTGGACAAGGGGTCACATTGCTTAAGGATAAAGGGGAAATCCAGTTTAAGGATAAACCTTTTAAGATGAGATGAGAAGAACTTTTTTTCAGTGGTGCAGAATGAGTGAAAATCTCTGGAACAGTGCACCTCTGTTGCATTTTACTCCAAAACAGAGGGTAGTTGAGGGCGTCCAGTTCATTGGTTCTATATTTAAGAGGGAGATATTTAAAAAGTTGTGGCCTCGGTTTTGTGGCTATTGGGGATCTTATGGCCTGGGGGTAGCTGGAGAGAAGGCAGGTCATGCTGGGGATACTGAGTTAAGGATGATCAGCCATGATCATATTGAATGGCGGTGCAGGCTCGAAGGGCCGAATGGCCTACTCCTGCACCTAATTTCTATGTTTCTATGTTTCTATCGTAATCTGTTTGGACGACATGTAAATCAAAGCTGTAAATCACTGTACCTTGGAACATGCGAACAAACAACATTAAGTGGTTATTAAGATAAATGGGGGGGCGGGGACACACACCTCGTGAGTTAACACATTTAAGAACTGGTTTAAACTCCTCTATCCATTATCATTAAAAAGAATGGATAATCGTTAATGATCAACCACAAGCTCACACTTTCAATTAAACGGCTTTGTACGAACATGACCTTGCTGCGGGAAACAAAAGCAAAGCTCTGAGCTCAGGGCTTGGCTTACCTTCACTTTAGGCCTGTATTTCAAGTATAAAGTTCTTGTGTACATACTGAAAAACATAAACACGAAACCTGGATCAGAAACAACAGGACACAAGTACACGTCAAAAGACAAAATCTGCTAAATCATGGTTTAAAAGTAAATCATGTTCATTTTTTTTTAGTTTAATTTAGAGATACAGCGCCGGAAACAGGCCAGGTCCACAGCGACCAGCGATCCTCACATCCTACACACACACTAGGGTCGATTTCACATTTACCAAGCCAATTAACCTACAAACCCCTCCGTACGTCTTAGGAGGTTGGTCGTGGGAGCCCCCAAATCAACCAAAGTTCTCGGAGCAAAACCCACGTAGGTCACCGGGTTGGGATGTTCCTGATGACGTGCAAACTCCATACAGACAGCATCCACAGCAGTGAGTGGGGGTCGAACCCAGGTCTCAAAGCGCTGCATTGCTTCATAGCTCCCTCAGCAACTCTCTACCGCTGCGCCTCCATGCTGGGATAAGCGTTAATAGGTGGGAGGATTGAGGGGGGGATCTGCTTATGAGAAACGTACAAAATTCTTAAGCAAAGGGGTTGGACAGGCTAGATGCAGGAAGATTGTTCCCGATGTTAGGGAAGTCCAGGACGGGGGGGGTCACAGCTTAAGGATAAAGGTGGGATAGAATCTTTTCAAAAACTCTGTCCGGATGAGAAGAACTTTTTTCACACAGAGTTTGTGTAGATGAATCTCCGGGATTTACCAGTCAAGACACCCTCTGCCACAGAGGGTAGTTGAGGCCAGTTCATTGGCTATATTTAAGAGGGAGTTAGATGTGGCTAAGGGGATCAGAGGGTATGGAGAGAAGGCAGGTACGGGATACTGAGTTGGATGATCAACCATGATCATATTGAATGGCGGTGCAGGCTCGAAGGGCCGAATGGCCTACTCCTGCACCTAATTTCTATGTTTCTATGTTTAATATAATCGTGAAACTCACGATTATTGCTTGGCCTTACAACACATGGCTTCACTAACCCAGCTTATGGCCAGCTAAATGCTCTCGACTATGTGAGCTTGGGTTTATAGCACTGAGAACACATTTTTAATGACTAACCTCAGAATAAAAGGATGCACCCTGAGAAAGGAGATGCAGAGGAGTTTCTTTAGCCAGAAGGTGGTGAATTTGTGGAATTAATTGCCGCAGACGGCTGAGGAGGCCAAGTCATTGGGTATTTTTAAGATTAGCAAGGGTGTCCAGAGTTCTGGGTAGAAGGCAGGAGAATTAGGAAGGATAGGTCAGCCACGATTGAATGGCAGAGTAGACTCAATGGGCAAATGGCCCAATTCTGCTCCTACGACATGAACTAATGAACAATCTCCACTTTAAAATTCCTCAAAGACTTGAGCTCCACAGCCATCTCATATTCATTTGAGCCATTCGGCCCATCAAGTCTACTCCGCCATTCAATCTTTCTATCGCTCCCTCCAAACCCCATTCTCCTGCCTTCTCCCCAATAGACCTGACACTCGTACTAATCAAGAATCTATCCACAGTGCCCTCCATAATGTTTGGGACAAAGACCCATTATTTATTTATTTGCCTCTGTACTCCCCAATTTGAGATTTGTAATAGAAAAAAAAATCACATGAGGTTAAAGTGATCATTGTCAGTTTTATTAACAGGTATTTTTATACATTTTGGTTTCACCATGCAGACATTACAGCTGTTTATACATAGTCCCTCCCATTTCAGGGCACCATAATGTTTGGGACACATGGCTTCACAGGTGTTTGTAATTGCTCAGGTGTGTTTCTAATTGCCTCCTTAATGCAGGTATAAGAGAGCTCTCAGCACCTAGTCTTTCCTCAGTCTTTCCATCAACTTTGGAAACATTTATTGCTGTTTATCAACATGAGGACCAAAGTTGTGCAAATGAAAGTCAAAGAAGCCATTATGAGACTGAGAAACAAGAATAAAATTGTTAGAGACACAACCAAACATTAGGCTTACCAAAATCAACTGTTTGGAACATCATTAGGAAGAGATCACTGGTGAGCTTCCTAATCGCAAAGGGACTGGCAGGCCAAGGAAGACCTCCACAGCTGAAGAATTCTCTCTAATAAAGACAAATCCCCAAACACATGTCCGACAGATCAGAATCACTCTTCAGGAGTCAGATGTGGATTTGTCTATGACCACTGTCCGCAGAAGGCTTGATGAACAGAAATACAGAGGCTACACTTCAAGATGCAAACCACTGGTTGGTCGCAAAAATAGCATAGCCAGGTTACAGTTTGCCAAGAAGTACTTGAAAGAGCAACCACAGTTCTGGAAAAAGGTCTCGGGGACAGATGAGATGAAGATTAACTTATATCAGAGTGATGGCAAGAGCAAAGTATGGAGCGGAGATGGAACTGCCCAAGATCCAAAGCATACCACCTCATCTGTGAAACACGGTGGTGGGGGTGTTATGGCCTGGGCATGTATGGCTGCTGAAGGTCCTGGCTCACTTATCTTCATTGATGATACAACTGCTGATGGTAGTAGCATAATGAATTCTGAAGTGTATAGACATATCCTATCTGCTCAAGTTCAAACAAATGCCTCAAAACTCATTGGCCAGCAGTTCATTCTACAGCAAGACAATGGTCCCAAACAGTGTTTAAGAGGGAACTGCAGATGCTGGAGAATCGAAGGTTACACAAAAAAGCTGGAGAAACTCAGCGGGTGCAGCAGCATTTATGGAGCGAAGGAAATAGGCAACGTTTCGGGCCGAAACCCTTCTTCAGACTGAAGTCTGAAGAAGGGTTTTGGCCCGAAACGTTGCCTATTTCCTTCGCTCCATAGATGCTGCTGCACCCGCTGAGTTTCTCCAGCTTTTTTGTGTAACCAATGGTCCCAAACATACTGCTAAAGCAGCAAAGGAGTTTTTCAAAGCTAAAAAATGCTCAATTATAGTGGCCAAGTCAATCACCCGATCTGAACCCAATTGAGCATGCCTTTTATATGCTGAAGAGAAAACTGAAGGGGACTAGCCCCCAAAACAAGGATAAGCTAAAGATGTCTGCAATACAGGCCTGGCAGAGCATCACCAGAGAAGACACCCAGCAACTGGTGATGTCCATGAATCACAGACTTCAAGCAGTCATTGCATGCAAAGGACTTGCAACAAAATACTAAACATGAGTACTTTCATTTACATGACATTACTGTGTCCCAAACATTACGGTACCCTGAAATTGGGGGACTATGTATAAACACTGCTGTAATTTCTACATGGTGAAACCAAAATGTATTAAAATGGCCTTTATTAAAATCTGACAATGTGCACTTTAACCACATGTGATTTATTCTATAACATCTCAATTTACAGAGGCAAATAAATAAATGATGGGTCTTTGTCCCAAACATTATGGAGGAGGGACCCTGCATCTCTGCCTTAAATACATCCATTGATGTGGCACTGAATTCCACCTCTGACTAAAGATATTCTTCCTCATCTCCTTCATAAAGGAACATCCGTTAATTCTGAGGCTATGGAATCTGTTCCTGGACACTCCCACTAGTGGAAACATCCTCTCCACATCCACTCTACCCATGCCATTCACTATTCGAATGTTTCCACAGATTCACCACCCTCTGGTTAAAAGATTCCTACTCATCGCCACTCTAAAGGTATGTCCTTACAGAGCCTCAGCATTATACCCCAGTTTTTGTATACAAGCCCTCTTGAAATAAATGCTGGCATTGCATTTGCTTTCTTTACTACCGATTCGATTTGCAGTGTAATTTTCTGGGAATCCTGCACCACCTCCCATGTTCTTTCGCACCACCAATTTCTGGATTCTCTCCCCATTTAGAAAATAGTCTACGCCTTTATTCCTACTGCCAAAAAGCAAGTCTCCAGACTTTGCTGCACTGTATTCCATCTGCCACTTCTCTTCCCACTCTTCCAACCTGTCCAAGTCCTTCTGCAGAGTCCCTGCCTTCACTGCAATACCTGCCCCTCCATCTATTTTCGTTTAATTCGCAAACTTAGCCACAAAGTCTTCAATGTGGTGAAGATGTCGCTGTTTAGAGCATATTGCACACCACTCTACACTGCGCACCTGTGGTCAAACTATGGAAAGACAAGTTTGCAGAGACTAAAGGTGACCTAGAATGATGCCATGAGTACACTGCTAAGGAAACCTAGATGATGTAGTATCAGTAACATGTTTGTGGCTGCAGGAGTCACTACTTTAGAAGCTATCCTAAGAAATCACATGTATAAATTCATCTGCAGGACAAATGACTCTAAAAGTGTAATTATTGTGGCCTTGTCAAACATAAGGTTTAGCACTACACGCTACCAATCCCAGTTGTGGAGACACTGGTATTGTTGTATCGTTGCAGGACATTGATCATTCCTTTTTATTCTGGATTTTAATTTATGTATTGTGTTCATTTTTTAATATATAATTTAGGATGCTTTTATAAGTGATATACTAAGCTTTTATATATATTTTATGATGTTTTTTTAATATGCAATGCATTTTATGTAATGTTGTCCCTTGTCTGGACCTTGAGTCTGAAATAAACTTGATTAGTATAATCCCCTCTTCCAACTCCGCTAGTCACTGGCAGCCAAGCAGGTTCCC
Source organism: Leucoraja erinaceus (assembly GCF_028641065.1). Lineage (NCBI taxonomy): Eukaryota > Metazoa > Chordata > Chondrichthyes > Rajiformes > Rajidae > Leucoraja > Leucoraja erinaceus. Next base: position 1,124,015 of record NC_073421.1, read on the forward strand.
CCCCCCTTATTGCCACTCTTTGTCTTCTGCCATCCAGCCAACCCGCTATCCATGCTAGTACCTGCCCTTTAATACCATGGACTCACATCTTCATTAACAGCCTTATCAAAGGTGACATCTTATCGAAGTCTATAAAATAAACCAACACCAGTTGCAATACAGGAGCTGTTTGCACAAATGGAAAGAACAATAGGTTGCCTTTACAACTGTGCTGTGTGCCATCATACTTTAATGTGGTAAATCAACTGGATGACTTGGTGTGCAATGTGAAAGCGAAAATCCAGATAACAAGTAAAGGTCAACCACTCTCAGGTTAATTGCAATTTGGCTGGTTGCTTCACAGCCACTTTATGCAGCTGGGAAACATTGGTCCATCCAGCTCCCATTAAACTAGCTGTCTCGGGCCTACAGGTAGCTCCTCAATATTCCACTCTGTATCACACTCTCAGCATTGTACACTGTGTTAGTTTCATACTGCCGACAACTTGCTGGAGAAGATCTTTAATTCACAGCACATTTCTTTAAGGCGATAATACAACGATTAATTTAAACCTGATACTTGTATTTACAAATGTAATAATGTCAGTTACTCTAGTTTTTCAAACCCCTCTTCAAGATTCAAGAGACATTTATTTAGTTTCACCTGCACCAATTGGTACAGTGAAATTCGGGTCACCATACAGCAATAGAAATTAAAAAAAAACACAACACACGATAGACTTTAACAAAAACACCCCCACACAGCGGAATCAAAGTTTCCCACTGAGGGAAGGCACCAGTCAATTAATCCAACATAAATTGATATGGTCGTGAAGGACACAAAGTGCTGGCTGGAGTAACTCAGCAGGTTAGCAGGGAGCATCTCTGAAGCACATGTTTAAGAAAGAACTGCCCATGCTGGAAAAATGCTGGAGAAACTCAGCGGGTGCGGCAGCATCTATGGAGTGAAGAAATAGGTGACGTTTCGGGTCGGGACACTTCTTCAGACTGGTGTGGGGTTGGTGGGGGCGGGAAGAGGAAAGGAAGAGGCGGAGACAGTGGGCTGTGGGAGAGCTGGGGGGGCGGGGGGAAGGAGGGAGAAAGCAGGGACTACCTGAAATTGGAGAAGTCAATGTTCATACCGCTGGGGTGTAAACTACCCAAGCAAAATATGAGGTGCTGCTCCTCCAATTTGCTGTGGGACTCACTCTGGCCATGGAGGAGGCCCAGGACAGAATGGTCGGATTTGGAATGGGAGGGAGAGTTGAAGTGCTGAGCCACAGGGAGATCAGGTTGGTTATTGCGAACCGAGCGGCGTTGTTGGGCGAAGCGATCGCAAAGCCTGCGAAAGGGGAGGAGATGGGAAGATGTGGCCAGTGGTGGGATCCCATTGCAGGTGGCGAAAATGTCGGAGGATTATCTGTAGTATGTGACGGCTGGTAGGGTGGAAGGTGAGGACAAGGGGGACTCTGCCCTTGTTACGAGTGGGGGAGATGGGGAGTGAGAGCGGAGCTACGGGATATAGAAGAGACCCTGATGAGAGCCTCACCTATAGTCGAAGAGGGGAACCTTCTGGAGGACAGGGATAGGTAACGATTCAGGTCGTGTCTGAAGAAGGGACAGCTCAGTTGTGCAGTAGTAGAGTTGCTGCCTTAGAGCGCCAGAGAACCAGATTCGATCCTGACTACAGGTGCTGTGTGTACGGAGTTTGTACGTTCTCCCTGTGACCACGTGGGTTTTCCCTGGGTGCTCCGGTTTCCTCCCACACTCGAAAGACGTACAGGTTTGTAGGTGAATTGGCTTTGGTAAATTGTCGCTAGTGTGTAGGACGCTAGTTGGTGCACGGGGATCCATCGGCATGAATCCAGTGGCACGAAGGGCCCATTTCCGCGCTGTTTATCTAAACTGAACTAGAGGATGTGTAGGAAGGAACTGTAGATGCTGGTTTAAACCAAAGATAAACACAAAATGCTGGAGTAACTCAGCGGGACAGGCAGCATCTCTGGAGAAAAGGAATGGGCGACGTTTCAGGTTGAGACACTTCTTCAGACTAGAGTCAGGGGGAAACAGAAGGATGATTTGTCACTGCTGATGGAGAGTGATGGAAGATAAATCCATTTATCAAACACTTCAACTGCTAAGGCGTTGATGACTAGTGACCTAGCGATGTTAATTGGGAATATGGTAGATGGGTAATTGATGGCCATTATTGGATATGGTGGATGAAAGGATCTGCTTCTGTGCTGTATATCATTGTGACTCTGCAACCGACCTAGATGCCCCATCTGCATTAGTTCCACCTGCCCGTGTTTGGACAATATCCCTCTCACCTTTCCTGTCCATATACCTGTGTAGATGTCTTTTAACTAGAAACAAAGAACTACAGATGCTGGTTAAGGGGCACAAAGTGCTGGAGTAACTCAGCGTGTCAGGCAGTATTCCTGGAGTACATGGATAGGTGACGTTTTGGGTCGAGACCTTTGTGCAGATTGAAGACGGTCCCGATCTGAAATGCCACCTATCGGTGTTCTTCAGGGATCCTGAGCTGCTCCAGCACACTCCATATACCCACCACCCTCCGTGTGACAAGATTCCCCCTCAGATTCCTCTTAAATCTTTCCTCTCTCACCTTAAACCTATCTCGTCTGGTTCTTGATTCCCCATCTCTGGGTAAATGACATGTACGCTATCCATTCCCCTCATGATCAAATACACCCCTTTCAGATCACCCTTCACCCTCCTGCGCTCCAATAAATGAAGTCCTAGCTTGCCCAGCCTCTCCCTATAGCTCAATAGACAATAGACATTAGGTGCAAGAGTAGGCCATTTGGCCCTTCGAGCCAGCACCACCATTCAATGTGATCATGGCTGATCATCCCCAATCAGTACCCCGTTCCTGCCTTCTCCCCATATCCCCTGACTCCGCTATCTTTAAGAGCCCTATCTAGCTCTCTCTTGAAAGCATCCAAAGAACCTGCCTCCACCGCCCTCTGAGGCAGAGAATTCCACAGACTCACAACTCTCTGTGAGAAAAAGTGTTTCCTCGTCTCCGTTCTAAATGGCTTACGCCTTATTCTTAAACTGTGGCCCCTGGTTCTTGACTCCCCAGAGCTCAGACCCAAAGGTCCTGGCGACATCCTCGTAAATCTTCTCCGCACTCTGTCCAGCTTAATGGCATTTTCCTATAGCTGTGTGGCCAAAACTGAGCATAATAGTTCACATACAACATCTTTGGAAATTGGCTAGAATTTTACTCTTTGACCTTGGTTTTGTTTTCAGCTTTAAATCAAATCCAATTATAAATATTCATGGTTGAAAGCTTGAGTGATTTCAAAATAATGGAAGGTATAGAAGTCGGGGGGAGATAAAAGAGGCAGCTTGCTCAGTGAATTGAACAAAACATGAACAAAGCTCCCAGATTAGGAAATATGTTCAATCACCCTGCAATGGCCCCCACATCCCTCCAAATGACTGAAGGCAGAAGTTTGTCGTGAAGACAAACACAAAATGTCGGAGTAACTCAGCAGGTCAGGCAGCATCTCTGGAGAAAAGGAATGGGTGATGTTTCAGGTCAACACCCTTCATCAGCGGGAAACAGAGGTGGGGGTGGGGAGACAGCTACAGAGGGTCTCACAGAACTCCTGTCTGTGTGGCGAATAGAACATCTACAAAGTAGGCATACCTTGGGGAGATTTCACAGTGAAGCAGTAAAATATAGACAAGAGGAACTCGGGTCAGTTTCTGATGAAAGATCTCGACCCGAAATGTCACCCATTCCGTCTCTTTAGAGATGCTGCTTGTCCCGCTGAGTTACTCCAGCATTTTGTATCTATCTTCAGTTTAAACCAGCATCTGCAGTTCCTTCCTAGTTCCATTCCAGTTTAGTTTATTGTCACGTGTACCGAGGTACAGTGAAAAGCTTTTGTCGCTTGTCTTGTACTTGCTAGAATTTAGAAGATTGAGGGGGGATCTCATAGAAACTTACAAAATTCTTAAGTGGTTGGACAGGCTAGATGCAGGAAGATTGTTCCCAATGTTGGGGAAGTCCAGAACAAGGAGTCACAATTTAAGGATAAGGGGGAAATCTTTTAGGACCGAGATGAGGAAAACATTTTTCACACAGAGAGTGGTGAATCTCTGGAATTCTCTGCCACAGAGGGTAGTTGAGGCCAGTTCATTGGCTATATTTAAGAGGGAGTTAGATGTGGCCCTTGTGGCTAAAGGGATCAGGGGGTATGGAGAGAAGGCAGGTACAGGATACTGAGTTGGATGATCAGCCATGATCATATTGAATGGCGGTGCATGGCCTACTCCTGCACGTATTTTCTATGTTTCTAACCAGTCAGAAGAAAGACAATACATGATTACAATCGATCCATTTACAATGTAAAGATACGTGATAAGGCAATAACGTTCAGTGCAAGGTAAAGCCAGCAAAGTCCGATCATGGATAGTCTGAGGGTCATCAAAGAGGTAGATAGTAGTTCAGCACTGCTCTCTGGTTGTGGTAGGATGGTTCAGTTGCCTGATAACAGCTGGGAAGAAACTGTCCTTGAATCTGGAGGTGTGTGTTTTCACACTTCTATACCTCTTGCCTGATGGGAGAGGGGAGAAGAGGGAGAGGCCGGGGAGAAACTGGTCCTTGATGATGATGCTGCTGGCCTTGCCGAAGCAGCGTGAGGTGTAGATGGAGTCAATGGAAGGGAGGATGGTTTGTGTGATAGTCTGGGCTGCGTCCGTAATTCTATGCAATTTCTTGTGGCCTTAGATGGAGCTGTTCCCCAAACCGAGCTGTGATGCATCCTGATAAAATGCTTTCTATGGTGCATGTGTAGACGTTGGTGAGAGTTGTTGGGGACATGCCAAGCTTCCTAAACCTTCTAAGGAAGTCGAGGAAATGCTGATGTTGGTTTACAATAAAAGACATACAGTTTTTTCCCTTTGTTTTCGTATTGTTTGTTTACCGAACGATATGGACATCCCAGGGCACTACCATTTAATACCCTCCCCAATTGCCCTTAGACAATAGACAATAGGTGCGGTAGTAGGCCATTCGGCCCTTCGAGCCAGCACCGCCATTCATGGCTGATCATCCCCAATCAGTAGCCCGTTCCTGCCCTCCCCATATCCCCTGACTCCACTATTTTTAAGAGCCCTTTCTAGCTCTCTCTTGAAAGCATCCAGAGAACCTGCCTCCACATGAGGCAGAGAATTCCACAGACTCACCACTAAATAGCTTGCTCTTAAACTGTGGCCCCTGCTTCTGGACACCCCCAACATCGGGAACATGTTTCCTGCCTCTAGCGTGTCCAAATCCTTAACAATCTTATATGTTTCAATGAGATCTCCTCTCATCCTTCTAAACTCCAGAGTGTACAAGCCCAGCTGCCCAATTCTCTCAGCATATGACAGTCCCGCTATCCCGGGAATGAACCTTGTAAACCTACGCTGCACTCCCTCAATAGCAAGAATGTCCTTCCTCAAACTGTCCTTCCTTGAACAGAATATCTTGCTAAGTTACTCAAAGTCGACCACATTACTGTAGGTCAGAATTTAATCATGTGGGACGATAGTTGTCTTTCCCTGAAGGACGGTGCTGAATCAAATGTTTCGAATAACAGTTTGAAACAACATCATGGTCACTATTGCGTATGCTAGCTTTTTATTTTGTTTCGTTTGAATCATCTGAATTTAAATTCTCCATTTGCTGTGGCAGGAACCTGCAATTCCTAAGCATTCATCTGACCAATGAATTATTAGCACAGTGACATAACCAGCGCACCATCAAAGCAAAAAACAGTAACTCAGCGAATCAGGCTGCATCACTGGAGGACATGGATAGGCGACGTTTCGGGTCAGGCCCCATTAGTTTATTCTAATTTAGAGTTACAGCATGGAAACAGGCCCTTCGGCCCTCCAAGTCTGTGCTGACCAGCGATCCCCTGTACATTTGTTCCATCTTACTCGCATCGGGACAATTTTACAGAAAGCAATTAACCTACAAACTTGCACATCTTTGGAATGTGGGAGGAAACCGGAGCACCTGGAGAAAACCCACGTGGTCACAGGGGGAACGTATAAACTCCATACACACAGCATTCATAGTCAGGGCGGTGAATCTGTGGAATTCTTTGCCACAGATGGCTGTGGAGGCCTAGTCAATGGATATTTTTAAGTCAGAGATAGATATAGATTCTTGATTAGTGCGGGTGTCAGGGGTTATGGGGAGAAGGCAGGAGAATGTGGTTAGGAGGGAGAGATAGATCAGCCATGATTGAATGGTGTAGTAGACTTGATGGGCCGAATGGCCTAATTCTGCTCCTATCACATGATCCTTGATTATTGTTATGTTTACCAAGATACAGTGAAAAAGCTTGCGTGCTATCCAGTCAAATTACTGTGCGTGACTACTGCTTATCAGGCAATAAAATGTTAGCAGCAAAAATAGGTTTATTTTTTAAAGGTGTAACTCATCATTTTAAATGGCATCACAGGTGTATAAAAGGACACTGTTCTTTACCTGAACATTGAACCATTGTGAGCTTGGTTTAGTGCAATGTGGAGTTCAATGTAATCAAAATTGTATAATGGTGGGTTTTAACCCAAATTGGAGGAAAGATCAGAAGGTTGATTTAAAGATCTTACCTTGGCAGTCAAGTTCACACAATTTCTCTCCAGCACGAATATCACTTGACCAGATAATTTGCATTTTCAGTGAGGATTAAGTATTGCCTGGGGGTAGATTCTCTCCTTCTCTTCATTGGGACCTTGTTTGTTCATTTGAGGGGCTGGGTTGGTCCCAGTTAAAATATCTTATTGGAAAGACAGTGGGAGAGTCTAGGACCAGAGGGCACAGCCTCAGAGTAAAAGGACGTACCTTTAGAATGGAGATGAGGAGGAATTTTTTAGTCAGAGGGTGGTGAATCTGAGGAATGCATTGCCATAGATGGATGCGGATGCCAAGTCAATGGGTATTTGTTAAGCAGGGATTGTTCATAAATTATAGGAGGAGAATTAGATTATTATCTGAATGTTGTCAGATTAGGAAAAGGAGAGATGCAACGAGACCTGGGCGTCCTTGTATATCAGTCACTGAAAGTAAACATGCAGGTAGAGTAGGCAGTGAAGAAAGCTCATGGCATGTCGGCCTTAATCGCAAGAGGATTTCAGTTTAGGAGCAAGGAGGTCCTACAGCAGTTTGAAAGGGCCCTGGTAAGACCACACATGTGTGCAGTTTTGATCTCCTAATTTGAGGAAGGACTTTCTTGCTATTGAGGGAGTGCAGCGTAGGTTCACCAGGTTAATTCCCGGGATGTCGGGACTGACATATGATGAAAGAATGGATCGACTGGGCTTGTAAACACTGGAATTTAGAAGGATGAGAGGGGATCTTATAGAAACATATAAAGCTCTTAAGGGTTTGGACAGGCTAGATGCGCACATTAACATGATCCCACACACACAAGGGACAATTTACACTTATACCAAGCCAATTAACCTACAAACCTGTCTCCTATCACTTACGACCTTGTGAATCCTGGTCTCGGGCATTGTAAGGAAACAACATTGTAAGGCACAACTGTGCTGTCCCCATCTTCAGAACCTATCCATGTCCTCCAGAGATGCTGCCTGACCTGCTAAGTTACTCCAGCACTTTGTGTTCTACATTACCATACCAGTTAATTTTGGATTAATTGATACCGTCAAAATTAATTAGGCCGTTGTTGAAGAGAGGTATGGATTACTAGAGTAACTGGTATTATTAAATTTGTGAATACAAGTATCAGTTTTGACTCAGTAGTGGTATTCTCGCCTAAGAGCAGGGGTCAGCAACCTACGGCCCTTGACCGAATGTGGCCCGTACCCCGTAATCATCCGGCCCGCAACCTTCTATCATCTCCGGTACCTCCCGAGGTCGCGGCGATGCAAGGACGCATGCGCTGTCTGTACCGCATCCTGCGTAAAGCCACTGGCACGGCCGCGCACGCACCTTCTGTGTCTGGGCTTCACTGTCGGGATGGGGGTTGTCAATGGGCTGGGGACGAGTGAGTGTGAGTATTTGAGCCACCGCCTTCAGGGCAGAGCCAAGGCAATGGTCCGTAGGTACGCCATGTTGGTGAGCGCCCGTAACTAGGGGCGCCATGTTGGTGAGCGACCGTAACTAGGGGCGCCATGTTGGTGAGCGACCGTAACTAGGGGCGCCATGTTGGTGAGCGCCCGTAACTAGGGGGGCCATGTTGGTGAGTGACCGTAACTAGGGACGCCATGTTGGTGAGCGACCGTAACTAGGGGCGCCATGTTGGTGAGCGGCCGTAACTAGGGACGCCATGTTGGTGAGCGACCGTAACTAGGGGCGCCATGTTGGTGAGCGACCGTAACTAGGGACGCCATGTTGGTGAGCGACCGTAACTAGGGACGCCATGTTGGTGAGCGCCCGTAACTAGGGGCGCCATGTTGGTGAGCGACCGTAACTAGGGGCGCCATGTTGGTGAGCGACCGTAACTAGGGGCGCCATGTTGGTGAGCGACCGTAACTAGGGGCGCCATGTTGGTGAGCGACCGTAACTAGGGGCGCCATGTTGGTGAGTGACCGTAACTAGGGGCGCCATGTTGGTGAGCGACCGTAACTAGGGGCGCCATGTTGGTGAGTGACCGTAACTAGGGACGCCATGTTGGTGAGCGACCGTAACTAGGGGCGCCATGTTGGTGAGCGACCGTAACTAGGGGCGCCATGTTGGTGAGCGACCGTAACTAGGGGCGCCATGTTGGTGAGCGACCGTAACTAGGGACGCCATGTTGGTGAGCGACCGTAACTAGGGACGCCATGTTGGTGAGTGACCGTAACTAGGGACGCCATGTTGGTGAGCGACCGTAACTAGGGACGCCATGTTGGTGAGCGACCGTAACTAGGGGCCAGTGCTCCTGGTGGCGTCCTCGAAGGATGCCTGCCATCCGGGGCGGGATCCATGTGTACACGTGATAGATGTGACCCGCCATCCGCTCACACACATGCGTCCTGGCCCCTATGCAGAACAAGGTTGCCCACCCCTGACTTAACGAAATGTGCCGTAAATTAAAGATCTTCTCCAGCAAGTTGTCGGCAGTATCAAAACTAACACAGTGTACAGTGCTGAGGGAGTGGTGCAGAGTGGAATATTGAGGAGCTACCTGTAGGCCCGAGACAGCTAGTTTAATGGGAGCTGGATGGAGCAATGTTTCCCAGCTGCACAAAGTGGCTGTAAAGCAACCAGCCAAATTGTACCTGAGTAGTTAACCCTTACATGTTATCTGGATTCTTGCTTTCACATTGTATAACGTCATTCAGTTGATTAAATATGATGGCACACAGCACAGTTGTAAAGGCAACTTGTTCTCTTCACATGTACAAAGGTCTCCTTTATTGCTACTGTTATGGAATCAGGAGCGTGTCCTGGCCTCCGGCGCTGCATCCCTTACCCTCCCATATCTCTAGACTCCCTCTCCCCTGACTGTCAGTCTGAAGAAGGGTCTCAACCCGGAACGTCACCCATTCCCTCTCTCCACAGATGCTGCCTGTCCCGCTGAGTTACTCCAGCATATTGTGTCTATCTTCGCTGCAAGCCTGCAGCTCTACCGCTGTGCCACCCAAGGTGAAAAAATGAAGACCATTCTTCCTCAGATCCACTCCAAATATCTTCTCTTTCACTCTTAACCAATGTCATATCTTTTGTTTTGCAGACGTTTCCTCCTCTTTGGCCTGCCTATGCCACTCATTATATTGTGCATCTCTATCAAGATATCCTGACTCAGTCCTCTCTGCTTCAAGGAAAACAAACCCAGCCCATCCAGAAGAAACAATGAACTGCAGATGCTGGTGAGTTGGGAGTAACTCAGTAGGTCAGGCAGCATCTCTGGAAAACATGGGTAGGTGATGTTTTGGGTCTGAAGAAGGGTGCCAACCCAAACGTCGCTTCTACTCGTTCTCCCGAGATGCTGCCTGACCCGCCTAGTTACCCCAGCACTTTGGGTCCAGCCCATCCAATCTTTCCCCGTAAATTTACCACTACATCCCGGGGTACAATAGACAATAGGTGCAGGAGTAGCCAGCACCGCCAGTCAATGTGATCATGTACAGATACGAACTGAAACATGAAGCAACCCACCATGTGCCTGGAAGGGTAGAGGTACATTCATTGAAAGACAGGAACTATGCAAACAGACAGTGCAAATGCGTTTCATTTTAAAAGTCTGTATTCTTGAGGATATTAGTGGAATCGGTTGAATGTCTGAACCCTGGCTTTGTTTGAAATAAATGAACAAGCCAAAGACACGTCATGGGAGAAAGGAGCTTAAACACATAGCTATACGGGCCTGTCCCACTTGGTGATATTTTAGGCAACTGTCGGCAACTGTCGTAGTCGTAGCAGGTTGCCGAAATACCGGCGACAACTTACGTCATCCCGGCGACAACCTACAGCAGCACCTACATCAGGAGGAGTCAAGCTTCGCTCATTGGCGTCAAACCCACTGTCGGCAGCGACCAGGAAGACGCTACGACATTTTACGCAACTGAGGAGACGACTCCCAGCGAACATGCGGCAACAAACTAGTCGCCTGTAGTTGCCTAAAAAAATCGCCTAAGTGGGACAGGCCCATTAGGATAGTTATACACCAGCAATAAAGGGCGATATCGCTGCCATCAAACCTACCTGAAGAGAATGTGCAGGTAAGAGCCTAGGCCTGTTAGAATGTGCCACCACGCATGAAACTGTGTCATGGCACCAAGGAGATGTAATGGTAACTTTTGCCTGATGGTCCTGAGGAAAGGGAAAAAAAAACTTTGATTACGTTTCAAGTCTTATACTGCATTTTAACCATTTATCTTACAGGAGCCAAAGATAGACACAAAATGCTGGAGTAACTCAGCGGGACAGCCAGCATCTCTGGAGAGAAGGAATGGGTGGCGTTTTGGGTCGAGACCCTTCTTATGACTTCAGTCTCGACTCAAAACGTCACCCATTTCTTCTCTCCAGCCGCTGAGTTACTCCAGCATTTTGTGTCTATCTTTGGTTTAAACCAGGATCTACACCATCTATATACACATCTCACAGGAGCCGATTTGTACAGAAGTGTAGTCCACCGATGTCAATGAGACCGTCAACAAAGAACAGTTGGTCTCCCGTGAACACTGGCAACCAATTGCAAATGGAAAGTTTATCGGGTCGGAGGCAGGTGACTAGTGGGGTGCCTCAGGGATCTGTGTTGGGTCCTTTGTTGTTTGTCATGTACATCAATGATCTGGATGAAGGTGTGGTAAATTGGATTAGTAAGCATGCAGATGATACCAAGATAGGGGGTGTTGTGGATAATGAAGAGGATTTCCAAAGTCTACAGAGTGATTTAGGCCATTTGGAAAAATGGGCTGAAAGACGGCAGATGGAGTTTAATGCTGATAAATGTGAGGTACTACACCTTAGCAGGACAAATCAAAATAGGACGTACATGGTAAATGGTAGGGAATTGAAGAATACAGTTGAACAGAGGGATCTGGGTATAACCGTGCATAGTTCCTTGAAGGTAGAATCTCATATAGATAGGGTGGTAAAGAAAGCTTTTGGTATGCTAGCCTTTATAAATCAGAGCATTGAGTATAGAAGCTGGGATGTAATGTTAAAATTGTACAAGGCATTGGTTAGACCAAATCTGGAGTATGGTGTACAATTTTGGTCGCCCAATTATAGGAAGGATGTCAACAAAATAGAGAGAGTACAGAGGAGATTTACTAGAATGTTGCCTGGGTTTCAACAACTAAGTTACAGAGATAGGTTGAATAAGTTAGGTCTTTATTCTCTGGAGCGCAGAAGGTTAAGGGGGGACCTGATAGAGGTCTTTAAAATGATGAGAGGGATAGACAGAGTTGATGTGGACAAGCTTTTCCCTTTGAGAATAGGGAAGATTCAAACAAGAGGACATGACTTCAGAATTAAGGGACAGAAGTTTAGAGGTAATATGAGGGGGAACTTCTTTACTCAGAGAGTGGTAGCGGTGTGGAATGAGCTTCCAGTGGAAGTGTAGGAGGCAGGTTCATTGGTATCATTTAAAAATAAATTGGATAGGCATATGGATGAGAAGGGAATGGAGGGTTATGGTATGAGTGCAGGCTGGTGGGTCTAAGGGAAAGAAAGTTGTTCGGCATGGACGTGTAGGGCCGAGATGGCCTGTTTCCGTGCTGTAATTGTTATATGGTTATATGGTTATATGGTTATAACGCAAACATATCAGCACGGATTTTTATTAAGTTTGACATATCGCAGCAAAAGTCTACGCAAAGATTTAAAGAAAGCTTGGAAATAGAACAAAAAAATCACATTTTAGAAACATAGAAACATAGAAATTAGGTGCAGGAGTAGGCCATTCGGCCCTTCGAGCCTGCACCGCCATTCAATATGATCATGGCTGATCATCCAACTCAGTATCCCGTACCTGCCTTCTCTCCATACCCCCTGATCCCCTTAGCCACAAGGGCCACATCTAACTCCCTCTTAAATATAGCCAATGCCAACTGGCCTCAACTACCCTCTGTGGCAGAGAGAGTTCCAGAGATTCACCACTCTCTGCGTGAAAAAAAGTTCTTCTCATCTCGGTTTTAAAGGATTTCCCCTTTATCCTTAAGCTGTGACCCCTTGTCCTGGACTTCCCCAACATCGGGAACAATCTTCCTGCATCTAGCCTGTCCAACCCCTTAAGAATTTTGTAAATAAGATCCCCTCTCAATCTTCTAAATTCTAGAGAGTATAAACCAAGTCTATCCAGTCTTTCTTCATAAGACAGTCCTGACATCCCAGGAATCAGTCTGGTGAACCGTCTCTGCACTCCCTCTATGGCAATAATGTCCTTCCTCAGATTTGGAGACCAAAACTGTACGCAATACTCCAGGTGTGGTCTCACCAAGACCCTGTACAACTGCAGTAGAACCTCTCTGCTCCTATACTCAAATCCTTTTGCAATGAAAGCTAACATACCATTCGCTTTCTTTACTGCCTGCTGCACCTGCATGCCTACCTTCAATGACTGGTGTACCATGACACCCAGGTCTCGCTGCATCTCCCCCTTTCCCAATCGGCCACCATTTAGATACTAGTCTGCTTTCCTGTTTTTGCCACCAAAATGGATAACCTCACATTTATCCACATTATACTGCATCTGCCAAACATTTGCCCACTCACCCAGCCTATCCAAGTCACCCTGCAGTCTCCTAGCATCCTCCTCACAGCTAACACTGCCCCACAGCTTAGTGTCATCCGCAAACTTGGAGATATTGCCTTCAATTCCCTCATCCAGATCATTAATATTTTATCCTCCTATTTTGAGCAGTAAATACATCAGCTATATTCTGAATCCCATTATGCCCAACACAAGTTTGGAGCACAGAAGACTAAAGGGTGATTGAAGGTGTACAAAATCTTGAGACAAATAGGTAGGGTGAATGCAATCTTTCTCCCCATGAGCGTTTGACAGCACTGGACCTGTACTCGTGGAGTTTAGAAGGATGAGGGGCGACCTCATTGAAACTTATCGAATAGTGAAAGGCTTGGATAGAGTGGATGTGGAGAGGATGTTTCCACTAGTGGGAGAGTCTAGGACTAGAGGTCACAGCCTCAGAATTAAAGGACGTTCTTTTAGGAAATAGATGAGGTGAATTTTCTTTAGTCAGAGGGTGGTGAATCTGTGGATTTCTTTGCCACAGTAGGCTGTGGTTAATTTTAAGGCAGTGATAGATAGATTATTGATTAGTACAGGTGTCATGTTATGGGGAGAAGGCAGGAGAATGGGGTTAGGAGGGAGAGACAGATCAGTGATGATTGATTGGCGGAGTAGTCAATGGGCCGAATGGTCAAATTCTTATGACCTTAGTAGGGGAATCAAGAACTAGAGGTCATGGGTTTAAGGGCCTGTCCCATTTGGGCCATCACTTATGCAACAGGCTGGTAGTGACGGTCGTGCGACGGTCCCGCGAGTGATGCGCGCATCATCATGCGCCCGCACAGATGTCTGGAGCGTGTGACGTCATTTGAAGATGGACACAAAATGCAGGAGTAACTCAGCGGCACCGGCAGCATCTCTGGAGAGAAGGAATGGATGATGTTTCGGGTCGATAACCTTCTTCTGTCTGAAAGAAGGGTCTTGACCGGAAACGTCACCCATTGCTTCTCTCCAGAGATGCTGCCGGTCCCGCTGAGTTACTCCTGCATTTTGTGTCTATCTTCGATCTTCTTGGCCCCGCTCTGGGAGTAGGAGTGGGAGCGGATCCCCAGGCCGAGCTCGGCGATCGTTTGCCTGCTCCTGCTGCTGTTGCATGTGAGACGTTGCATCGCGCCAGGGTCTTGGGCCTGTCCCACTTTGGCCGTCAGTGTAGCTGGGACATGTTGGCCGGTGTGGGCAAAATGGGCTGAAGGGCCTGTTTCCACACTGTATCACTATGAAATGTTTAGAGGGATGAGGGGCAAACACAGGTACATGGGACTAGCTTGGATGGGGCATCTTGGTTGGCATTGACGGGTTGGGCTGAAGGGCCTGCTTCTGTGCTGTACGACTCTGTGACTTGGGAAACATCCATTTATGGATGACCATTCTCTGATTTCTCAGTCTAGTGACATGAACAATGATTGCTTGGATGATGTGTCTGGATTGAGTGGCAATATCAATGGAGTTGATCTATGTCAGAATTAGCACCTTATAGATGTCAAGAGAAGTAAATTGTCAAAAATGGAAAAAACCCCATAAAAGTCAGGAAAAACGGGGGGGGGGGGGGGGGGGGGGGGGGCGGTGGATGAACCATGCTGCTAAATGGGATTTGGATTTATATAACCGGTTCCTTGATGGTGGGCACAGATATAGTAGGCTGAAGGTCCCGTTTCTGGCTGCTTCATGAATGAATGAATAAGTTTATTGGCCAAGTATGTACACATACAAGAAATTTGCCACGGTGCTCCGCCCGCAAGTAACAACACATAGAAACATAGAAACATAGAAGTTAGGTGCAGGAGTAGGCCATTCGGCCCTTCGAGCCTGCACCGCCATTCAATATGATCATGGCTGATCATCCAACTCAGTATCCCGTACCTGCCTTCTCTCCATACCCCCTGATCCCTTTAGCCACAAGGGCCACATCTAACTCCCTCTTAAATATAGCCAATGAACTGGCCTATACACAACATACAGTAACAATTAAGAATGACACATAAAACATTAATAATAAAACATTACAGTTTAAACGTGAATGAAATAAAATACCAGAGCAAAATGAGGCTACAGACTTTTTTTAGTTATTCAAAAGTCTGTAGCCTCAATGGTTCTAAGTTATGTGGCATTGTGAGAAGTGTATAATCCTAGAGTGCGGGAAACACCCATTCAACTCAATCATGTTTATTCAGGTCTTTCAAAGAGGGACCCGTTTAGTCCCATTCTTGTGATCTTTCTTCTTCACCATCACACAAACCAACCGCCCTTCCATTGACTCCATTTAGACCTCACGCTGCCTCGGCAAGGCCAGCAGCATAATCAAAGATGAGTCGCACCCCGGCCACTCCCTCTTCTCCCCTCTCCCATCGGGCAAAAGGTATGGGAGTGTGAAAACGCACACCTCCAGATCCAGGGACAGTTTCTTCTCAGCTGTTATCAGGTAACTGAATCATCCTACCACAACCAGAGAGCAATGCTGAACTACTATCTACCTCATTGGTGACCCTCAGACTATCTTTGATTGGACTTTGCTGGCTTTACCTTGCACTAAACATTATTCCCTTATCATGTATCCATACACTGTAAATGGCTCGATTGTCATCACGTATTGTCTTTCCGCTGACTGGATAGAACGCAACAAAGAGCTTTTCACTGTAACACGGTACACATGACAATAAACTAAACTGAACTGCTACACAGCTTTTTATTTAAGCATCTAATCATTTCTGCCTTCCAAAAGTCATCACTGAATCAGGTTCCACCAGAGTTTAGGGATGCAATTCAGATCACTGTCATTTACTGTGTAACAAGATAAGTTTTCCCCCTATCCTCTCTGATCATTTTTGCCAATTACCCACCCTCCTGCCTGTGGAAACATCTATTACATGACTCCATCTGAAGTCTACCCAATGATTTTTGGAAGATTACTACAACTTCTTTGCGTTTGTAGTTCGTGCCTCTCTTTGCAAAGCCAAGGATTTCATCTTTGCCTCAGAGGGCGGTGGAGGAAGGTTCTCTGCATACTTTCAAGAGAGAGCTAGATAGGGCTCTTAAAGATAGCGGAGTCTGGGATGTTAGTTCGGCACGGACTAGAAGGGTCGAGATGGCCTGTTTCCTTGCTGTAATTGCTATATGGTTATATGATATGGGGAGAAGGCAGGAACGGGGTACTGATTGTGGATGATCAGCCAGGATCACATTGAATGACGGTGCTGGCTTGAAGGGCCGAATGGCCTACTCCTGCACCTGTTGTCTATTGTCTTGTTTTCAAGAGAGTTAGATTTAGCTCTGTGGGCTAAGGGAATCAAAGGATATGGGGAAAAAGTTGTAACGGGGTAGTGATTTTGGATAATCAGCCATGAGTCAAGTCAAGTCAAGTCAAGTTTATTTGTCACATACACATACGAGATGTGCAGTGAAATGAAAGTGGCAATGCTCGTGGACTTTTGTGCAAAAGACAAACAACAAAACAACCAAACAATTTATAAACACAATCATAACACACATATTCTTTTACATAATAAATAATAGAAGGAAAAACGTTCAGTAGAGTTAGTCCCTGATGTGAGTCCGAATTGCCTTGGGAAGAAACTCCTTGTCAACCTCTCCGTTCTCACTGCATGGCAACGGTCACCTACCGTAGCGGCTGGAACAGTCCGTTGCAGGGGTGGAAGAGGGTCTCTCATGATTTCTGTTTGCTCTGGAGTTTGGTTGTATAGTTCCTGCAGGGGGGTGAGTGAAGTTCCCATAGTGCGTTCGGCTGAACGCACTACTCTCTGCAGAGCCTTCTTGTCCTTGGCAGAGCAATTCCCGAACCAGATGGTAATGTTCCCGGACAAGATGCTTTCCACCGCCGCTGCGTAGAAGCACTGTAGGATCCTCGGAGACACTCTGAATTTCCTCACATGATCATATTGAATGGCGGTGCAGGCTCGAAGGGCTGATAGGCCTCCTCCTGCACCTATTGTCTATGTTTCCATGTGATTGTTAAAAAAATTGTCAGATTAACTTGAATGGTCACCTATAATATAAATGTGCCAATTTACAAGAGAGCCAATTAATCGACAAACACCCACGTTTTTGAGATGTGGGAGGAAACCGGAGCACCTGGAGGAAAGCCAGGTGGTCAAAGGGAGAACGTGCAAACTCCACACAGACAGCACCCAAGGTCAGAATCGAACCAATGTCTCGGGCGCTGTGAGGCGGCAGCTTTACCAGATGCGTCACTGCGTCACTCGCTGAACTGCGATGTCCGGGTACCATTTTTAAACAATTATCCAAATCCTTTCTCCTTTTCCCTTCTAGCTGAGGTTTATGAAAAGTGAATTGAAATTCAGTTTGAAGTTTAGTTCCACATTTCTGCTGGAAGCAATTTCACCCTGTGCCAATGCCAGGCATCATACATATCTCAGGAGAAATCTGTTAGCTATCCACTGTAATTGACCTACTTGGTGGATATTGGAATAATAATACCACATTAGATCTGCCTGCCCCAAAGTATAATAAAAATATACCTTAAATTATCACATAAGATGTTGTCCACATTCCAGAGAATAAAGCCCATCAGGAATACACCTAGAGATGTGTAGGCAAGAGGCCTCAGCCACGGGTACACCCTGAAAGAAAAAGAAAAGTCATAATCTTGGATCTTGTAGAAACATAACATTCCTAAGGAATTGGACAGGCTAGCTAGTTGGGGGAGTCCAGAACCAGGGTCACGGTTTAAGAATAAGGGGTAGGCCATTTAGGACTGAAATGAGGACAAAACCTTTTCAAACAGAGAGTTGTGAATCTGTGGGATTCTCTGCCACAGAAGGCAGTGGAGGCCAGTTCACTGGATTTTTTTTCAAGAGAGAGTTCTCTCTTCTGGCTTTAGCTCTTCTGGCTTACGGAATCAAGGGATATGGCGAAGAAGCAGGAACGGGGCACTGATTCTGGATAATCAGCCATGATCGTATTGAATGGCGGTGCAGGCTCGCAGGGCCGAATGGCCTACTCCTGAACCTATTTTCTATGTTTCTATGAAAGCGAGTGCTCTGGCATATCCTGATCCTAGAGGGTGCTTACACTCCAAGATATTTCTGATGGAATCAAGTACGGAAATCAATTTATATGAAGTACGGCCCTACAAATGCCGGAAAGGTAAATGACCGGATAGATAATGTTGGTGTTGATGCTTCCTAATGCTACATTGCTTTCATCTGAAGCAAAATTTTACAAAGTTGCCACTGAACCTTCAATGGATTCGTGAATCATGGTGGAGATTAGCACGGGGTAGTTGGTGTTGTCAATAAGATAACAATCTTATAGAGATACAGCGCGGAAACAGGCCCTTCGGCCCACCGAGTCCACACTGAGCAGCAATCCCCGCACTTTAACTCTAAAACCACACACACTGGGGACAATTTACAATTATACCAAGCCAATTAACCTACAAACCTGTACATCTTTGGAGTGTGGGAGGAAACCGGAGCACCCGGTTTTATATACTCTGGAATTTAGAAGGATGAGAGGGAATCTCATTGAAACATATAAGATTATTAAGGGTTTGGACACGCTAGATCACTGGTCGGGGCAGACTCGGTGTGCCGAAGGATCTGTTTCAGCGCTGTATCTCAAAACTAAACTTCAGAGGGAAATTACCCAGCAGGCGGATGGACTCACTCACGGAAGGACTATAAAATGGAACAAAAAGCTCTACAGACCAGCCAAGGGTCAAGCTGACCAAACTAATGCTGAAAACGAAGAAGAAAACAAGCACACACAATCACTAGGAGGAATAATATTTTGAAAACTGCGCTCAGTATCAAGTTTTATATACTTAGTGACTTCAATTATATTTATTTTCTTATTTATCTGCTCTTTTGATTAGTCTTCTTAACCTCGACGAGAATCTGAATTCAAGGACATTGCCTTTCTCAATCTAATTTCACCTTCCTGCACTGTGTTTTAGTGCCTTGATGAATGTGATATTAGATTTAAATTATACCTTCTGCCCTGTCTAAGATTACTTAAACTACACTGTACCAATAATATAATCAAAGCCAAAATGACTTAACAGAAATCCTGATTGCATGTTGAAACTTTGTGTATCGTTTGGAAACCCTTAAAGCATTCATTTATGTACAGGTTCACCACCGATTATCCGGCCCGGCACCCATGGTTCCAGAGTCTTGCTGGTTCATCTGATTTGCTGGAGCAACAGAGGTCACGGCCTCGGGGGGAGGGGGGGCGAGATACCAGGCTGCAAATGCTGCCTTGGAAGCCGGCTATGGGAACGGATCTGCCCGCTCCAGCTGGGTCGGAGTTCCAAAGCCCCGGCTGCAGGGGGCAAGCTCGATCCGGTAATCGGCTGCGGAAGTCGGATATGGCAACTGATCTGCCGGCTGTGGCCGGGTCGGAGATCCAGAGCCCCGGGCTCTGCCCTGTATCTCTATAAGATCCGCGCTGTATCTCTATAAGATTGTTGTCTTATTGACAACACCAATTCTACCCGCCGTTTGGTTGAATCGCACAAGTATCAATGAGGTCGAGATCGGCCACCTCATCCGGCCTAGGCGCCACATTTTCGGGAGGAGTTCCGGGAGGGGGATTTCAAGTGCGCTCTTATAATTTTGATTGGATTAAAGGAGGTGCCGGACTACCAGTTGCCAGAAAATTGGTAGTAGACCTGTACCACACAACTCTAATAATTAAATGTACACAAAAAAGCTGGAGAAACTCAGCGGGTGCAGCAGCATCTATGGAGCGAAGGAAATAGGCAACGTTTCGGGCCGAAACCCTTCTTCAGACTGATCGGGGGTGGGGGGGGTGCGGGGACAAGAAAGGAAAAAGGAGGAGGAGCCCGAAGGCTGGGGGATCGGAGGAGACAGCAGGGTGACTGAGGAAGGGGAGGAGACAGCAAGGACTAACAAAATTGGGAGAATTCGATGTTCATGCTCCCAGGATGCAGACTCCCCAAGCGGAATATGAGGTGCTCTTCCTCCAATTTCCGGTGCTGCTCGCTGTGGCCATGGGGAGACCCAGGACAGAGAGGTCGGAGACGGAGTGGCCGGGGGAGTTGAAGTGCTGAGCCGCCGGGAGGTCAGCTTGGTTATTGCGGACCCGAGCGGAGGTGTTCGGCGAAACGATCGCCCAACCTCCGCTTGGTCTCACTGATGTAGATCAGCTGACATCTTGTTAGTCCTTGCTGTCTCCTCCCCTTCCTCAGTCCCCCTGCTGTCTCCTCCCATCCCCCAGCCTTCGGGTTCCTCCTCATTATATTTTTTTTCCTTTCTTGTCCCCGCCCCCCCCCCCCCCCCCCCCCCGATCAGTCTGAAGAAGGGTTTCGGCTCGAAACGTTGCCTATTTCCTTCGCTCCATAGATGCTGCTGCACCCGCTGAGTTTCTCCAGCTTTTTTGTGTACCTTCGATTTTCCAGCATCTGCAGTTCCTTCTTAAACACTCTAATAATTAAATGCTGTGTTCAAGAATCCGGAAGTGGCGGCGCTGGGAACGGCTGCGGCTCGCCTGCAGTCCGTTTGTCTTTTACTTTTTTGTGTTATTTTTTTCGTTTTGTTGTAGTTCTGTTTTTATCTGATTTTTTTAGGCTGTGGTCACGGGGGAGGGGGGGGGGGGGGCGAGAAACGGGGGCTGCTGTCACTCCCTTCCGGGGAATACGACCTTTTTGTCGTATCCCCCTTCTTTGCCTCCGTCTACGCTGAGGCCTAGCGGAGCCGGCGACCTCGGGACTCGGGAGGCATATGACAGGATCGTCCTGGGCTCGCTCGGAGGCCCAGCCCCGGGATGGAACGGTGTATCTCCCATGAGAGCGGCATGGTGAGGGGCAGGAACGGTGAGGACAGCGCTCCCGCTGGAGTGGCCCAGCACGAGGGAGGAACGGCACTCCCGCTGGAGTGGCCCAGCCCGAGGGAGGAACGGCACTCCCGCTGGAGTGGCCCAGCCCGAGGGAGGATCGGCACTCCCGCTGGAGTGGCCCAGCCCAACGGCACTGCCCCGTCGGAGTGGCCCAGCCCGAGGGAGGAACGGCACTCCCACTGGAGTGGCCCAGCACAAAGGGAGGAACGGCACTCCCGCTGGAGTGGCCCAGCCCGAGGGAGGAACGACACTCCCGCTGGAGTGGCCCAGCCCGAGGGAGGAACGGCACTCCCACTGGAGTGGCCCAGCCTGAGGGAGGACAGCACTCCCGCTGGAGGTGGCCCAGCCCGAGGGAGGAACGGCACTCCCGCTGGAGATGTTGGCCCAGCCGGATATGAGGAGGGAGGAACGGTACTCACGTGAGGGCGATCCGGTCCGGGGGGCTGGGATGGTGCTGCTCCGGTGGCTGGGACGACGTTCTGGCGGCGGTGTCCAGAGTCCTGGGCTTCAGCCGCGGGTCGGCTTGGTGCGTGTGCTGGACTGGAGGTGCGGCGGCTTCGACCACCCCGGGCCGCAGTGTTTGAACCGGCCCGTTCACGGGGTTCAGTGAGCTGCGGGACTGTTTGTACCATCGCCCGGGGGGGAATCGCTTCAGCGCAGAGGGAGAAGAGGGAAGAGACTGCAGCCCTAAGATTTTTGCCTCCACCACAGTGAGGAGGTGCTTGGAGGACTCACTGTGGTGGATGTTAATTTGTGTTTATTGTTGTTTATTATTGTATCATTGTATGTATGACTGCAGGCACGAAATTTCGTTCAGACCGTAAGGTCTGAATGACAATAAAGGAAATTCAATTCAAGTTAGACTTACCATGTGACAATATATATTGATCGTAGTACTAGACAGCCAACTAGAAAACCATACATAACCTGAAAAAGGGAAATAAAGTTAGTATAAGTACACATGGACTAGATCACAGAATATCACATACAACACGGAATATCACATCTCCACACATATATGTTGGATACGATTGGTTAAAACAACTAAAGAATTCAATCAATCCAATGGAAGCATAGACATTAGGAGAGGCCCATTGAGCCATTCTGCATCATGGCTGATCCCCCACATAGCCCTGATGTCCTGTGGATCTGCCTTGATCTTAAATATAGGTGCACTAGTAGGCCATTCAGCCCTTTGAGCCAGTACCACCATTCAATGTGATCATGGCTGATCATCCCCTATCAGTACCCCGTTCCTGCCTTCTCCCCATATCCCCTGACTCCGCTATTTTTAAGAGCCCTATCTAGCTCTCTCTTGAAAGTATCCAGAGAACCTGCCTCCACCGCCCTCTGAGGCAGAGAATTCCACAGACTCACACTCTCTGTGAGAAAAAGTGTTTCCTCGTCTCCGTTCTAAATGGCGTATCCCTTATTCTTAAACTGTGCCCCTGGTTCTGGACTCCCCCAACATCGGGATCATTTTTCCTTCTAAACTTGGTCTCTACAACCTTCTCATAGTCAAGAGTCTAGTACACAGCACAGAAACATGCTCTTCAACCCACCACACCTATGCTGACCATCTAATATCTATCTATACTGCAAATGGGTTCTCAGAATGGGTTATTTGATTAGTACGGGCATCAGAGGTTATGGGAAAAAGGCAGGACAATGGGATTAAGAGGGAGAGATAGATCAGCCATGAGTAGACTTGATGGGCCGAATGGCCAAATTCAGCTCCTATCACATGCTCTTGTGAACAAAAAGTGATGGAGTAACTCACAGAATGTCAGGGAGCTTCTCTGAAGGACATGGATAGGTGATGATTTGGGTTGGGACTTTTTTTCAGTCTGAAGTAGTCTGAAGAAAGGTTTCACCCCAAAAGTCACCGATCCATGTCTTCCAGGGACGTTGCCTGAACTACTGAGTTCTCAAGCACTGTGTTCTAGGCAAGATTTAATTCCAACAAAGATACAGATTCATTACATTCCAATGCACTAATTGAGAGAATCTAATAGAATCTCTGGGTAATAAACCGTTACAAGAGTGTGGACATTTTTAATCCCCTTCATTGTTGGAACTGCTGCAAACATGGGCCCCTTCCCAAAGTTCCTCCATCACCTACACAAAGTCATCATTCTGCAACAGAGATTTAACATCATTCAGCTCTCCACAACCATTCTGAACAGAATCTAAATAAGGGGATCATAGACTCATGTCAATATAACATCAGAAGCTGAACAAACATCGAGAAATCGTGTCTTCATTATAATTGTTATTATTGTAAGATATGGGCGATGAAATTTCATTTACAATCAAAGGGAAGAAGGTTAGCTTTGTTTATGTAGATTAAGTATGGGCAGTTTATTTTGTAACTTCATTATTGAGCGCAGGGCCTATCTAGCAAGGTCAGCATTTGTTGTCCATCGCGGCAGCTTGCTGTGTCATTTGTATGGTTACAAGTTGGGCATGCTGGCGTGAGGTCACACTGGTACAAGCCAGGCTGGATAAGGATGACGCATCTCGATCTCTGAAGGGCATCAGAGATGAAGTTAGTTTTTTTTTTAACACTAAGCCATGAATAAACAGACACAAATTGCTGGAGTAACGCAGCTAGTTAGGTAGCATCTATCTAGAGGGCCAGAGGGCATAGGTTTAAGGTGGAAAAATATTTAATAGGAATCTGAGGGGTAACATTTTCACACAAAGGGCGGTGAGTGTATGGAACAGGCTGCCAGAGGAGGTTGGTGAGGCAGGGACTATCCCAACTTGACAGGTACACAGGCACGACAAGCTTGGAGAGATATGGACCAAATGCGGCAGGTGGGACTAGTGTAGCTGGGATATGTAGGCCAGTGTGGGCAAGTTGGGCTGAAGGGCCTGTTTCCACACTGTATGAATCTATCTCTGAGTTTAATTTAGTTCATTGTCATGTGTATTGAGGTCAAGTGAAAAGCTTTTGTCGTGTGCTAACCAGTCAATAGAACGACAAGATGATTACAATCAAGCCATCCACAGTGAACATATACATTATAAAGGGGATCATGTAAATAACGTTTAGTTCAAGATAAAGCCAGTGAAGTCCGAGTAAAGAGAGTCCAAGGGTCTCCAATGAGGTAGATAGCCGTTGAGGACAGCTCTCTAGTTGTTGGTAGGATGCTCAGTTGCCTGATAACAGCTGGGAAGAAACTGTCCCTGAATCTGGTTTTCACACTTGTGTACCTTTTTCCCGATGGGAGAGGGGAGAAGAGGGAGTGGCCGTGGCGTGACTCGTCCTTGATTATGCTGCTGGCCTTGCCAAGGTAGTATGATGCGTGTCTGGAGAACATGAATCCAAATGAACCTATCCATGTTCTCCAGAGACGATGTCTGACCCGCTGTCCAGCACTTTGTGTTCTATGCAAATATCTTAAATGGTCAAATTTAAAAGCACAAGATCAAAATCTATATTGCATTACACACAAAGTTTAATGCTGATAAGTGTGAGGTGCTACATCTTGGCAGGACAAATCAAAATAGGACGTACATGGTAAATGGTAGTGAATTGAGGAATGCAGTTGAACAGAGGGATCTGGGAATAACTGTGCACAGTTCCCTGAAGGTGGAATCTCATGTAGATACGGTGGTAAAGAAAGCTTTTGGTGTGCTGGCCTTTATAAATCAGAGCATTGGGTATAGAAGTTGGGATGCAATGTTAAAATTGTACAAGGCATTGGTGAGACCAATTCTGGAGTATTGTGTACAATTTTGGTCGCCTAATTATAGGAAGGATGTCAACAAAATAGAGAGAGTACAGAGGAGATTTACTAGAATGTTGCCTGGGTTTCAACAACTAAGTTACAGAGAAAGGTTGAACAAGTTAGGTCTTTATTCTTTGGAACGCAGAAGGTTAAGGGGGGACTTGATAGAGGTCTTTAAAATGATGAGAGGGATAGACAGAGTTGACGTGGATAAGCTTTTCCCATTGAGAGTAGGGAAGATTCAAACAAGAGGACATGACTTGAGAATTAAGGGACAGAAGTTTAGGGGTAACATGAGGGGGAACTTCTTTACTTTAGAGTGGTAGCTGTGTGGAATGAGCTTCCAGTGAAAGTGGTGGAGGCAGGTTCGATTTTATCATTTAAAAATAAATTGGATAGCTATATGGACAGGAAAGGAATGGAGGGTTATGGTCTGAGTGCAGATAGATGGGACTAGGGGAGAATAAGTGTTCAGCACGGACTAGAAGGGCCCAGATGGCCTGTTTCCGTGCTGTAATTGTTATATGGTTATATATAAAGTAACTGCCCAAATAGACACAAATTGCCAAGAATTGGATTGTTGCTACAGGGTGGTGAATCTGTGCAATTCTTTGCCACAGAAGGCTGTAGAGGCCAAGACAATGGATATTTTTAAGCAGAGAGTACGGGTGTCAGGGAGAAGGCAGGAGAATGGGGTTAGGAGGGAGAAATTGAACAAATATTTTTAAGTCTGTCTTCATCGAATTGGACAAAAATACATTGATGCTGGAGGTGCGGGGCGGCACAGACTCAGGTTCGATCCTGAACTCTGATGCTGTTTGCGTGGAGTTTGCACGTTCTCCCTGCGACCATGTTGATTTCCTGCGGGTGCTACATTTCCTCCCACATCCCGAAGACATGCGGGTGTTTAGGTTAAATGGCCTCTGCAAATTACCGCAAGTGTTGAGGGAGTGGATGATAAAGACGGGATAACACAGAACTAGTGTGAATGGGTGATCGATAGTCGGTGTGGACTCAGTGGGCCAAAGGGCCTGTTTCCATGCTGCATCTCTAAACTAATCTAATTAAATAAAAGAAAGTAGTATTAGTAAAATAAAGTGCTATTAAATTAAACTAATAATGAACTTAACTAGCAGAGAAGTTAATGATCCAGTAACAAATAAATCCCACGGTTATCATTATTTTACCTCACCGAGTTTTGAAAAGAGTTTGTTTTGGGGCATGGCGACCAGTTTCCAAAATCTATGAAATAGTTCCCACAAATTGGAATGTACCAAATATGATCGATCCACCATTTAAGAAAGGAGGGATAGAAGCCACCAACCAGACAGCTTAACATTAATAATTGTGAACAAGTTGGAATCCACTATAAAGGATTGGATATCATGGTGGCAGCACGGTGGTGCAGCGGGTAGAGCTGCTGCTGCACAGCACCAGAGATCTGGATTCGATCCTGACTACGGGTGCTGTCTGTACGGAGCATGCAGGTTCTCCATGTGACCGCGTGGGTTTTCTCCGGGTGCTCCGGTTTCCTCCCACACTGCAAAGACGTACAAAGTTTGTAGGCTAATTGGCTTGGTATGAATGTAAAATTGTCTCTAGTGTGTGTAGGATAGTGTTAGTGTGCGGGGATCGCTGGTCGGCACGGATTCAGTGGCCTAAGGGCCTGTTTCTACGCTTATTCTCTAAACTAAACTAAATTAATCCTAAATTTTAAGAAGCACATAGGTTTGTAGGATAATTGGCACCTGTAAATTGCCCCCCATTGTGTCCGGAGTTGATAAGTGGGTAGAACTAGTGTGATTGCGTGATCGATGGTCGACATGGACTCAGTGGGCCCAAGGGTCTGTTTCATGCTTATACCTCTACTAAACTAACTGCACGACACAGTTCATTTCATATAACCATCTCCCATAGAAACATAGACAATAGGTGCAGGAGTAGACCATTCGGCCCTTCGAGCCTGCACGGCCATTCAATATGATCATGGCTAATCATCCAACTCAGTATCCCATCCCTGCCTTCTCTCCATACCCCCTGATCCCTTTAGCCACAAGGGCCACATCTAACTTAAATATAGCCAATGAACTGGCCTCAACTACCTTCTGTGGCAGAGAATCCCACAGAATTCC
The DNA here is from genome assembly GCF_028641065.1 of Leucoraja erinaceus. Taxonomy (NCBI): domain Eukaryota; kingdom Metazoa; phylum Chordata; class Chondrichthyes; order Rajiformes; family Rajidae; genus Leucoraja; species Leucoraja erinaceus. The sequence goes on from NC_073421.1 coordinate 1,150,940, forward strand.
ACAGATTCCTCCCTCTGTGGAAACAAGTTGCCTCCTCCCGGTTTCCCTCACAGTTTATTCCCTCTCACCTTAAACCTGTGCCCTCTAGTCATTGATTTCCCTTATACTGGGAAAAAGGCGCATTCACCCTACCTAACCCCCCGCACCTTTATAAGAACATCCCTCAGCTTCCTGCTCTCCAAGAAATTGCTCTGGAAGGTTAGATCGCATGGTGTAAAGTTAGATCGCACAGGATCCATGGAGAGATAGCTGAATGGATAGCAAATTAGCTCCATGGAAGGAAGCAGAGGGTGATGGTGGAAGGTTGCTTATCGGACTGGATGCCTGTGACTAGTGGTGTGCCTCAAGGTTCGGTGCTGGGCCCGTTACCGTTTTGTCATCTACATCAATAATTGGGATGAGAACATACAGGGCAAGATTAGCAAGTTTGATACAAAAGAGAGTGGTTTTGCAGATAGTTCCAAATCATTGGAACTATCTGCAAAATGTATTTTGGGACATTAAACAAGGGTAGTGTAGTGGCCTGGTCAAGGTCAGGAAAAGACCGGACGCCAGGCGGATTCAAAAGAAGCTTTTTAATTACCACAGTTCACGAACACACACCGACACTCTTATCTCTCCCCCTGGGGAGTCGCCCGGTCATCCCCGTGGCAGACCTACGCCCCTGTCCCTCAATCGTCGAGGGGGATGATCCAAGGAGTGGCCTACCCCCCAGGGACCGCCACAGTAGGACCAACACAGTCAATGGGAGGCCTCTAGGTAATGTTGTAGAGCAGAGAGAACCAGGAGTGTAGGTGCATGGTTCCTTGAAGGTCGAGTCGCAGGTAGATAAGGTGGTCAAAAAGGCTTTTGGCATTTGGCCATCATCAGTCAGAGTATTGAGTATAGAAGTAGGGAGGTCATGTTGCAGTTGTATAAGACGTTGGTGAGACCGCATTTAGAATATTGTGTTCAGTTCTGGGCACCTTGTTATAAGAAAGATATTGTCAAGCTCGAAAGGGTTCAGAAAAGATTTATGAGGATGTTGCCAGGACTAGAGGGTGTGAACTATAGTGAGAGGTTGAGTAGGCTGGGTCTCTATTCCATGGAGCGCAGGAGGATCTTATAGAGGTGTACAAAATCATTAGAGGATTAGGTCGGGTAGATGCACAGAGTCTCTAGCCCAGAGTAGGGGAATCGAGGACCAGAAGACACAGTTCCAAGATGAAGGGGAAAAGATTTAATAGGAATCTGAGGGGTAACTTTTTCACACAAAGGGTAGTGGGTGTATGGAACAAGCTGCCAGAGGAGGTAGTTGAGGCTGGGACTATCCTATCGTTTAAGAAACAGTTAGACAGGTGCATGGATAGTTGGTTACACAGAAAAGCTGGAGAAACTCAGCGGGTGCAGCAGCATCTATGGAGCGAAGGAAATAGGCAACGTTTCGGGCCGAAACCCTTCTTCAGACGATAGGACAGGTTTGGAGAGATATGGACCAAGCACAGGCAAGTGGGACTACTGTTGCTGGGACATTGTTGGCCGGTGTGGGCAAGTTGGGCCGAAGGGCCTCTTTCCACACTGTATAACTCTATGACTCCAAATAAAGTTCTAGCCTGCCCAGACTCTCCCTATAGCTCAGGCCCTCGAGTCAAAGCAACATTCGTGTAAATCTTTCCTGCATCTTTTCCAGCTTAATGAAGTTCAGGCACTAAGGTCTATTTATTAACATGCAAAGAAATAAATTATGGCCAGTGTGCCAATAAGCAAAATAAAATGTAGTTAACAAATGCGTTGAGGGGGAAGGGAAAGCTGAAAGATTCACGCTTGATTAAAGATATCTTTATTAACAGCAGTTGATTGATTCTTATCTAGGGGTTAACTCGTAAAGCAATAATGTCAGCATATGAAAACATTATTTGAGCCCAGTTGGACCTAAGAAGAAAACAATTCTTTATTACTGCTTCTTGCCGTTCTTTAAACAAAACTGGTGCCCCAAATGTTTCTTTCCCATGAAGATAATACCACTTTAAATATCTAGTTACACACTGTGACCGGCAGATAACCTCAGCTGCCGGCAGTGTCTGGCTAGCTTAAATTGTGAGTCCCCTTAAGCCAGCAGATGTCAAATTAAATAAGATTATTGAAGTGCCTAAGTGTATTTAATTGGGAACACAGTCGAACTCTCCCACAGTTTGTCCTGTCAGGTGATTTGAGCTATTCTCAGAAACAGCAATGATAACATGCCTGGAGATTCATACATAAAATGAGACACTCTCAGATTTGGGTTGTGGATCGCAAATACCAACATGAATACTGCAGGGCAACTTGCAAGCTGCCATACCTGGAGCAGCTCATGTTTCAGCCTTTAACGGCGGAGCTATGGGCAAAACAGGATTTGAGTTACTGCCTCAGTCTGGAGTGCGTACTTGGGAAGCAGAAATGAAAGAACAAAATGGGGCGGAATAGTGGCGCTGCAGTAAAGTTGCTGCCTCACAGCGCCAGAGACCCAGGTTCGATTCCATCTACGGATGCTGTCTGAGGTGTTTGTACATTCTCCCCGTGACCCTGTGGGTTTTCTCCGGGTGACAATAGACAATAGGTGCAGGAGTAGGCCATTCGGCCCTTCGAGCCAGCACCGCCATTCAATGTGATCATGGATGATCATCCTCAATCAGTACCCTGTTCCTGCCTTCTCCCCATATCCGTGGGGCAGGTACGGGATACTGAGTTGGATGATCAGCCATGATCATATTGAATGGCGGTGCAGGCTCGAAGGGCCGAATGGCCTACTACTGCACCTAATTTCTATGTTTCTATCCCCTGACTCCGCTATCGAGAAGGGTGCTCCAGTTTCCTGCCCAACTCCAAAGACGCACAGGTTTGTCGGTTAATTGGCTTCAGTAAGTGTCGATAGCGTGTAGGATAGTGCTAGTGTACGGGGTGATCGCTGGTCGGTGCAGACTCAGTGAGCCAAAGGGCCTGTTTCCACACTGTAGGTCTAAACTAAACTGAATTAAGTATGTAGGAATTTCTTCTGCAGTTGTATAGGGCTCTGGTAAGACCACATCTGGAGTATTGTGTACAGTTTTGGTCTCCTAATTTGAGGAAGGACATCCTTGTGATTGAGGCAGTGCAGCGTAGGTTCACGAGATTGATCCCTGGGATGGCGGGACTGTCATATGAGGAAAGATTGAAAAGACTAGGCGTATTCACTGGAGTTTAGAAGGATGAGGGGTTATCTTATAGAATCATATAAAATTATATTAGATGCAGAAATGTTTTTCCCAATGTTGGGCGAGTTCAGAATCAGGGGCCACAGTCTTAGAATAAAGGGGAGGCCATTTAAGACTGAGGTGAGAAAAAACGTTTTTCACCAAGGGAGTTGTGAATTTGTGGAATTCCCTGCCACAGAGGGTAGTGGAGACCAAATCACTGGATAGATCAATAACCCGTGCCTGCCTTCTCCCCATATGCCTTGATTCCACCAGCCCGTTGAGCTCTATCAAACTCCCTTGAGTTAGATAGAGCTCTACGGGCTTGTGGAGTCAAGGGATATGGCGAGAAGGTAGGCACGGGTTACTGATTGTGGATGATCAGCCATGATCACAATGAATGGCGATGCTGGTTCGAAGGGCCGAATGGCCTCCTCCTGCACCTATTGTCTATATTTCTATGAAGGAGCTGCAGATGCTGGTTTAAAATGAAGATAATTTAGTTAATCTTAAATTAAATTAAGATAGATTAGGTTTAGGTTTAGTGATACAGGGTGAAAACAGGCCCTTTGGCCCACGGAGTCCGTGCCGACCAGTGATCACACCCTATGCTCGTTCTATCCAACACACTCGGGACAATTTACGGAAGCCAATTAACGTACAAACACGTAAGTCTTTGGAACGTGGGAGGATACCCGGAGCACATGAAGAAAACCCTGGCGGTCAAAGGGCCTGTGTAAATTTCCTCTTGTATGTAGAAAGTGGATAGAACTAGTGTGAATGGATGATCTAAGGTTGGCATGGACTCCGTGGGCCAAAGGGCCTATTTACGAATGAATTGCTAAACTACACTAGTTCAGCAAGACTTCACTCTGCCTCGGCAAGGCTAGCAGCATAATCAAGGACGAGTCTCACCCCGGCTACTCTCTCTTCGCCCCTGTCCCATCAAGCAAGAGGTAGAGAAGTGTGAAACCGCACACCTTCAGATTCAAGACTGAAGAGAGTTTATTGTCATGTGTCCCTGGTAGAACAATGACATTCTTGGATTCAGGGACAGTTTCTTCCCAGCTGTGATCAGGCAACTGAACCATCCTACCAACAACTAGAGAACAGTTCTGAGCTACCATCTACCTCATTGGAGACCCTTGGACTATCTTTACTCAGACCTTACACTAAACATTATTCCCTTTGTCATGTATCTATCTGTACACTTGTGTGGCTTGATGTAATCATGTATAGTCTTTCCGCTGACTGGATAGCACGCAACAAAAGCTTTTCACTGTACCTCAGTACATGTGACAACAAATTAAATTAAAACTATAAAACTAAATTTAAGCTTCCACGAACATCACGTTCTATGTAAATCACATTATGCCAATGCAAATTGCTGATTTTCAGGATAATGACAAAGAACTGTGGTGAATGTATGATCTAAGGTTGGCATGGACTCTGTGGGCCAAAAGGCCTGTTTCCATGCTGAATCTCTAAACTAAACTAGTTCAGCGAGACCACGAATAGTGAAAGGCCTGGCTAGAGTGGATGTGGAGAGGATGTTTCCACTAGTCTCGGACCAGAGGGCACAGCCTCAGAATAACAGGACATACCTTTAGAAAGGAGATGAGGAGGAATTTCTTTAGTCAGGGGGGTGGCGAATTGGTGAAATTCATTGTCACAGACGGCTGTGGAAACCAAGTCATTGGGGGACTTTTAAGGTGGAGGTTGATAGATTCTTGACGAGTACGGATGTTAGGGTGTATTACAGGGAGAAAGCAGGAGGGGGAAAGATAGATCAGCCATGATTGAATGGCAGGATGGACCGAATGGCCTAATTCCGCTCCTACAACTTATGAAAGAAACTGAAGCAACCTCCAGTGAGAAGGGAGAAGAAGCAGCAGTATGAGATCTGAGGCCAGGGATCCACAAACACCACTCTGACCCCTGAAACACCGGAGATTTGTTCAATTCTCATCCAGCTCATCAGTCCAACTGGCCGAGCTGATTAACAAGCATGTTGCCCCTTCAAGACATTTCCATGCTAGACGTCTTTATAATGATCTATATCCCCATGCCTTTGCAGAAAGCCAGGCCAGACTGCAGAGGCGAAGCCAAACAAAGCAGACAGCTTGCTGGAATTCCGCCACTTGTGACCTCCCTGGAGAGACTAGACATTAGAGATATAGTGTGGAAACAAGCACTTTGGGTCCACGCCGACCAGCAATACACTAGCACTATCCTGTACACGAGGGACAATATACAGAAACCAATTAACCTGACAAAGCTGTATGTCTGTGGGTTGTGAGACAACCCACACAATCACAGGGCAAACGTACAAAGTCCACACACAGTTCTCTTTTCCAGAGAGGAAAGAAACAGGGCTTGAAAATAATGCCACCAAACAATGACAAAAGTATCAATAAAGAATTCAACACTATAAAACAAATTTGCTGATGAGAGTTTGAACGATTATTCTAAACACTGCGGATGTCCCCGCAAGGAACCTAGTTTGAAGTACAGCAAATGGGCTGTTGGCATTTTGCCTACAACTTCCAATTTGCTAAGTCCCCACCCTCCATTAAAATGGAAAATTAAAGACTCGTGGGAATGATTTCCACGTACTATAGTTGCTTAGTACCACTGGCAAGGCAGCTGCCAACATGTGTAGGAAAGAACTGCAGATACTGGTTTAAACCAAAGATACACAGAAAGCTGGAGTAACTCAGCAGAACAGGTATGTCACCCATTCCTTCTCTCCAGAGATGCTGCCTGTCCCTCTGAGTTACTCCAGCTTTCTGTGTCCATCTTCAGCTGCCAATATGTTCCAGCTTGGACTAGATACATCTAACTGAGAAACTCTCTGTTAGACAATCTGTCCATGTGTGCAACATGTATGAACCACAATACATGGGATCATGAGGCTCATACCCTGACCAGTCACAAAGTCGCTGATGTCTTTTAGCAAGGGCAACACAGAAGAGTTGAGGCCTCACAGCGCCAGAGACCCTGGTTTGATTCAGACTCCGGGTGCTGTCTGTACGGAGTTTGTACGTTCTCCCCCTGACCTGCATGGGATTTTCTCCAGGAGCTCCTGTTTCCTCCCACACTCCAAAGACGTGCAGGTTAGTAGGTTAACTGGCTTTGGTGAGCTGTAGAATTCCACTGACCAAAACTGTTTGCACCCTACCTCTCTCCTAAGGTGACAGATGGTCATGCAATACCATATTAAAAAATGTCAAAAATGAAGGAAAGGTATTTGAGTTTCTAGTTTAAGTGCGCAGCATAATTCTTCACAGGTAGCTACTGCCAATTTCACAACAACCTGGTTTTGAATTGCATGCTGTCAAAGTTAATGCATGCCTACAACCAGTGATTAGTCCAAATTCAGGAAGGACAATGTGCTGCAGTGACTGATTTTCAATAAAAAAAAACCTTGCATAGAACAACAGAAGCAGTAGGTAATGAAAGTATCGGCCCCCAAGTTGAAGATCTCGGAGCTCATTCACTCAGCAAGTGGTAAAGAAAATTGAATTATATAATGGAACAATGTTACTGCAGTTCAACAAAGACAGAATTGTTCTGGATTCCAGAAACAGAGACACGGAGCCGTTTTCAGTCAAGCTGCAAATATTTAACGCCAATTCCTTATAACCAAGAAGAATCCGTTTTTGGAAATCTACAACCATGAGTTGTCATAGAGTCTAACAGCCTAAAAACAGGTACTTCGGCCCAACTTACCCACACCGACCAACATGTCCCATCTACACTAGTCCCTCCTTCCTGCATTTGGCCCATATCCCTCTAAACCTGTCCTATCCATGTACCTGTCTAAATGTTTCTTAAAACTTGCGATTGAATGGTCCTGACCCGAAAGGTCAACTCTGAAGAAGGGTCCCAACCCAAAATGTCACCTATCAGTGTTCTGCTGAGATGCTGCCTGACCTGCTGAGCTACTCCCAGCACTCTGGTTTTTTTTGGTTTGTAAACCAGCACCTGCAGTCCCTTGTTCCCCTTCAACATGGAAGAAGGATGAAGGTGCATGAATAAGTTTTGGAAGAACATTCCAATTTAGTTCATGACAAAGGGGGATAGAGACAAGGAGTGCTGCAGGAGGACACATTGAACACATCAATTGTACATTATTTTACATACCAGTCATTTCCAGAATTATTCAATCTCATTATATAAAATCCACATTTTCTCCTAATTTCCAATATTAATTCTGTTATTGGCTGCAACTATAGAACGTAATGATCGGTATTTTTAAATCACCAGACAACATCAAGTCTGGTACAAAATTCCTAACAGTAGCAGCATTTTAATCTCAGGACATACTTAAATGCTTGAGCAACCATAAAGCTAGTTCAAGTACCAATTACTTATTTCTGGTTTAATAAACAGGACCAAACTAATGGCTGTGCAGTGTAGCTTTTAAACCATCCTGTTTAATTAAACAATAAACGCTGCCTTTGACGTGGACAGATATTCAGAGGCTAAAGGGGCTGTCCCACTGTACGAGGTCATTCAAGAGCTCTCCCGAGTTAAAAAAAAAATCAAACTTGTGGTAAGCACGTAGAATGTACGTAGCGGGTACGTCGGAGCTCGGGACGTCTCTTAGCGGCTCGTAACGCTAACGGCCGGTACTAGGGAAACACGGTAGTTCCTGAAGACTCGTGAAGATTTTTCAACATGTTGAAAAATGTCCATGAGAGCCCCGAGTACTGACGAGCGGCCATTACCGTAAATCTCCGAGTTCGAATCAGGGGGAACTCAGGAGAACTCTTGAATTAGCTTGTACAATGGGACCGCCCCTTTAAAATTAGAGTAAGTGTGTCATAGTCATACAGCATGGAAACAGGCCCTTCAGCCTAACATGCCTATGCCAACCAACATGTCCCATCTACTCTCATCTTATCTGCCTGCGTTTGGCCCATATATATCTAAATCTGTCCTATCCATTTACCTGTCTAAATGTTTCTTAAATGTTGCGATAGTATCTGCCTCAACTACTTCCTCTGGCAGCTCGTTCCATACACCCACCACCCTTTGTGTTACCACTCACGTTCGTATCTTTACCCCCTCACTTTAAACCTATGTCCTCTGGTTCTCGATTCCCCTCTGGGCAAGAGACTCTGTACATTTACTCGATCTATTCTACTCATGATTTTGTACGCTTCTACAAGATCACCCCTCACCCACCTGCACTCCAAGGAACACTCTAGCCAGCTCAACCTCTCCCTGTAGCTCAGGCTCGGGCCCTTGAGTCCTGGCAACATCCTTGTAAATCTTCTCTGCACCCCTTCCAGCTTGACATTGTCTTTTCAATAACATGGTGCCCAGAACTGAACGTGATCCTCTAAATGTGGCCTCACATGTGGTTTAACTGTCATAAAAGTCTGCATGATTAAGCTTCAATAAACTTCACCAATGTCGTATATAACTGCAACATGACCTCCCAACTTCTGTACTCAGATATCGAAAGACTTCCTGGTCTCAGTTTCCATCTGAGATAGCTACTAAAGCTGCAGCTTCTCAGCTCATGACAGAGGGGGATAAAGACAGCTGCAGCTTCTCAACTCATGACAGGTCAGAAGATACAAAGCTTGGAATAAATCCCCCAACAGCTTTCTGATTTGCTGATAACTTGATCTGTGCTGCATGACTCAAATGAACATTTTATTTGTTCAAAAGGGATTAAGATTCTGAAGCAACAGTGCTCTCGCATCACAGGCATGGACAGGGCTGAGAATCTCTTCAATTTCCGCCTTCCCCTCCAAGCTAGCCAGGAGCAAGACACTCTGGCTAAAAGCCTGGCCGCAAACCACCACGAGAACACAACGGAATAGTAGGCCAACAGGCCATAGATCGGGTAGATGCACAGAGTCTCTTGCCTAGAGTAGGGGAATCGAGGACCAGAGGACATATGTTCGTGAAGGGAGAAAAATGTAATAAAAATCCGAGGGGTAACCTTTTCACGCAAAGGGTGGTGGGTGTATGGAACAAGCTGCCAGAGGAGGTAGTTGAGGCTGGGACTATTCTAATGTTTAAGAAACAGTTAGACAGGTACATGGATAGGACAGGTTTGGAGGGATATGGGCGAAGCGCAGGCAGGTGGGACTAGTGTAGCTGGGACACGTTGGTGGGTGTGGGGGCAAGTTGGGTCAAAGGGCCTGTTTCCACACTGTATCACTCACTCTATGACTCTAAGCCTGCCCCACCATTCTGTAGGGTCACGGCTGGTCTACGTAGAAACAGGGAACTGTCAACACAAAATGACACAACGTGCTGGAGTAACTCAGTGGCTCGGGCAGTATCTCTGGAGAACATGGACAGGTGATTTTTTGGGTCGGGACCCTTCTTCAGCCTGATGCTGTTTACCTGCTGAATTTCTCCAGCACTTTGTATCTGAAGAAGGGTCCCGACCTGACACATCAGCTGTCCTTTTTCTCCAGAGGTGCTGCCTGACCCGTTGAGTTTCTCAACACTTTGTGTCCTTCCATGGCTAATGTATGCTGCCCTCCCCCCCTAGAACAGTACAGCACAGGAACAGACCAAGCCCACAATGTCTGTGCCGAATATGATGCCAATGTCTCCTCTGTGCCAGTTCCCCGTAGCCCTCAATTACTCAATCTTTCACATATTTATCCGCCTCCACCTCGGATATATCTATTGACCTGGCCTCCATGGTCCTTGGGGACAGAGAATTCCGGAGATCCACCACACTCTGAGAGGAAGCCTAAAGCCCATGCAGCCCAGCTTTAAATTAATGAGCCTTTATTTTGTTTGCCCCCTTGTGAACTAGTGAACAAAGTGCTGAGGAGATAAGTAGTCACCTTGCCAAATACTACACATATCCTTCTTCCATTCTGGTTCCTTGGATGAGTAGGATGATGGAGGGGTGGGTACAAGTGATAAATAATTTATATATATGAATAAATAGTCCGATGTGTAAATGACTGCTTTGTGATTCCATCGCCCCCATCCTTTCGAACTACTTCCCCATTTAATGGATGTGTTCAATTTCTTTAGGTATCACTTGAGTTTGCCACATAACTTGGTGTAGGGACACCATCGCCACCTCCCCCACCCCCAGAGATAACTTTCACACACAGCGAGCTACCACTTGACGACATCACCAGAAAAATTACATTCCATCATTAAAATCCATTTAGAAATATAACTTGTTGACATCGCAATTGAGCACAGAAACAGGCTTTTTGGCATAATTTTGGCCCAACCAAGGTGCCCCATCTTCACTAGTCACACCTTAGTTTAGTTTAGCTTATTGTCACATGTACTGAGGTACAGTGAAAAGCTTTTATTGCGTGCTAACCAGTCAGCGGCAAGACAACACATGATTACAATCGAGCCATTAAAACATAGACAACAGAAAATAGGTGCAGGAGGCGGCCATTCGGCCCTTCCAGCCAGCACCGCCATTCATTGTGATCATGGCTGATCACCCACAATCAGTAACCTGTGCCTGCCTTCTCCCCATATCCCTTGATTCCGCAAGCCCCGAAAGCTCGATCTCACACTCTTTTAAATTCACCCAGTGGATTGGTCTCCACTGACTTCTGTGGCAGGGAATTCCACAAATTCACAACTCTCTGGATGAAAAAGTATTTTCTTTATTCAGTTTTAAATGGCCTCCCCTTTATTCTTAGACTGTGGCCCCTGGTTCTGAACTCCCCCAACACCAGGATTTTTTTTCCTGCATCTAGCTTGTCCAGTCCTTTTATAATTGTATATGTTTCTATAAGATATCCTCTCATCCTTCTAAATTCAGGTGAATACAAGCCAAGTCTTTCCAATCTTTCCTCACATGACATTCCCGCCATCCCGGTGATTAACCTGGTAAATCTGCGCTACACATTCACTGTGTATAGATACATGATCCCATATCCCACTAAACCTTCCCTATCCATGCACCTGTCTAAATGTTTCTTATATGTTGTGATAGTGCCTGCGTCAACTAACTCCTCTAACAGCATGTCCCCTACACCCACCACTCTTGTGTGGAAAAGTTGCCCCTCAAGTTCCCATTATATCTTCTCCCTCCGACTTTAAACCTATATCCTCTGGTTCTTGATTCCCTTACTCTGGGTAAAAGACTGTTCGCGTTCACCCCATCTAATCCCCTCATTTTTTATACACCTCAGTAAGATCATCCCTCAGCCTCCTACGCTCCAAGGAATAAAGTCCTAGCCATCACAACCTCTCCCTATAGCTGGGGCCTCGAGGCCTGGCAACCTGGATGGTTCTGGTGTTAGACACAGTGCTGGAGTAACACCGCGGGTCAGGCAGCATCTCTGGATACAAAGGATAGATGACATTTCAGGTCGGAATGCTTCTTCAAACTGAAGAAGAGTCCCCACCCAAAGAGTCACCTATCCTTTTTCTCCAGGGATGCTACCTGACCCGCTGAGTTACTCCAGCACTCTGTGCCTATCTCTGGTATAAATTAGCATCTGCAGTTCTTTGTTTCTACAGATTCAGAACACAAAGGGCCGCTGCTAATCTGCAATGAATTAGAAGATCTCTAATGGATGGAGTGCAAAGGCAACACAAACTGGAGCAGTAACCTTGATAGATAATGTTAAAAAAACAAACACAGTCTCATTTCCGTTCACATCGTAAGCATGTGCATGGATTCCGGAGGCAACAAGAGTGGCTCAGTTTATACTGTTCACTCAAGCCTGTAACATAAGCAATGGTTAACTTGCCGGGGGGCGCAGAGCAACCCATGGAATCATATTCCAGGAAAGAGGCAACAACTTCAGTGGAGACAAAATTGGCAGAGCAGGGGAACGAAAGGGCCTCACCAATCTGGCCATGCTGAGAAACAGAGAAAGACAAGAGGGGTGGTCAAATGATACGAGTGTGGAGGGCAGCACGGAGGCGTAGCGTTAGAGCTGCCACTTTACATTGACAGAGTTTTTAACGTTCTCCCTGAGACCACGTGTTTTAGCTCCGGTTGCCCCGGTTTCCCCCAACACCCCAAAGACGTGCAGGTCTGAGCGTTAATTCTGTAAATTGTACATAGTCCCTAGTGTGTGGAATAGAGCTAGTGTACAGGGTGATCGCTGGTTGGTTAGTGTAGGCAACGTGGGCCCAAGGGGCTGTTAACACACTGCATCCATCGCTAAAGTCTAAAGTTTAGAAACACAAAGTGCTCAGCGGGTCAGGCAGTGCCTGTGGAGGGAAAGGACAAATAACGTTTCAGCTCAGGTCCCCTCATCAGGCTCTCCTCCTTCCCCTTTACAGTTGTTGCCTGACCTGACAAAGCACCTCCAGCACTTTGTGTTTAGCTCAAGACTTTGGCATCTGCAGTTTCTTGCGCTTACAAGATAAAAGGATTCTTTTAAAAAAAAAGACCAATTTTGAACAAAATACCTTGGCACGAGGCTCAGGGAAAGAAGTGGATAAAGCTGGTAAAATGACTTGCATTTTTGACTTGAATTACTGTACACTGGCTTCATCGCTTATTCAACATGCCCCGACAAGTGTGGATAGGCTTTTCACAACAATGATTAGCAGTGGCCCTGGGCTTTGTTGCAGAAATACCCACAGTAGCTCAGTTCCCCCTTCTCCTGATGGGGTACTTGGTTTCATTTCTTTCTTGGAGGAGTGGGTGGAATTGGCTTCAATATACATGCGACATAATTGAAGACTTGTCCCACCCCAGTCATTCTGTCATCTCCCTGCTCCTGCCGAGCAGAATGTGCAGGAAGGAACTGCAGATGCTGGTTTGTGCCAATGAGAGACACGAAATGCTGGAGCAACTCAGTGGGACAGGCAGCATCATCGAGTAGAAGGAATGCGTGACATTTTGGGCCTGGACAAGAAACGTCACCCATTCCTTCTATCCACAGATGCTGCCTGTCCTGCTGAGTTTCTCCAGCATTTTGTGCCTATCTCCAATCAGGCAGAGGTTAGAGAAGCTTGAAAGCGTACACCACCAGACTCAGGATCAGCTTCTTCCCCTCTTATCTGAATGGACCTTCTATAAACGAGGGTGCTGTGCGATCATCTCTACCCCATTACAGACATTGGACTTTGTCTCTGGAACTGACGTGCTGCAATGCTGAGAACTATAGTCTGCACACTGCATCATCCCCATTGCTCTACCCATTGCACTCGAGTTTGACAATTACATTTATGTGTAGTATTATCTGATCGGATGGGAAAACAACAAAAACAAAGCTTTTCACTGTACCTCGGTACACGTGACAATAATTGGCCTACCCTAACCATGAACACAGTCAGCATTATGTGTTATCTAGCCTTCAGATACTGGACGTGTAAGTCAATAGGGTGGCTGCTGAGCACAATGAGGCAATACATGTGGAGACCTCACCAAACTCATCCTTTATAGTTTAGAGATACAGCGCGGAACCAAGCCCTTCGGCCCACCCACAGTGATCCCCACACATTAACACTATCCTACATACACTAGGTCCAATGTACATTGATACCAAGCCAATTAAAATGTTTCCCCCTCTACCCTCAAGCTCTTTGCCGAACAACTGGCACCGGTCTACTCAGACATTTTCAATCGGTTCCTGCAAACCTGCACTGCCCCTGCCTGCTTCAAAGTCTCCCACTATTGTTCCCATACCCAAAATAGCCAAGGATTACTGGCCTTTATGACTACAGGCCTGTCGTACTGATCTCTGTAATCATGAAGACCCTTGAAAGACTTGTGCTGGCCCATCTGAAAAATATTACAAACCACCTGCTAGACCCCCTGCTGTTTGCATACCAGGCCAATAGATCTGTGGATGACATAGTCAACCTGGGCCTGCACTTCATCCTCCAGCACCAAGACCGCCAGGGGACCTATGCAAGGATTTTGTTTGTTGATTTTAGCTCTGCGTTCAACACCATTGTGCCAGAGCTACTACACTCCAAACTATCCTAGTTGACTGTGCCTGAACCCCTCTGTCAGTGGATCACTAACTTCCTGACAGACAGGAAGCAGCACGTGAGGCTGGGAAAGCACATCTCGGACCCGCAAACCCTCAGCATAGGAGCACCGCAAGGCTGCGTCCTCCCCCCTCTCCTCTACTCTCTCTACACCAATGACTGCACCTCCACTGACTCTTCTGTCAAGCTTCTCAAGTTTGCAGACAACGCAACCCTGATTGGACTGATCCAGGATGGGGAGGAATCTGCCTACAGACAGAAAGTGTCACAGCTGGCGTGCTGGTGCCACAGCAACAACCTAGAGCTCAATGCTCTAAAGACAGTGGGATTGATGGTGGACTAGGAGAGCTCCACCTCCCCTCACCCCACTCACCATCAACAACACCACAGTTACATCTGTGGAGTATTTTAAGTTCCTGGGAACCATAATCTCCAAGGACCTTATGTGGGGGGCCACCATCGACTCCACAGTCAAAAAGGCCCAACAGAGGATGTACTTCCTACGGCAGCTGAGGAAGCACAATCTGCCGCAGGCAATGATTGCCCAATTCTATACGGCCATCGTAGAGTCTGTCCTCACCTTCTCCATCATGGTCTGGTTTGACTCAGCCACCAAGCACGACACCCGGAGGCTGCAGCGAATCGTCTGATCAGCAGAGAAGGTTATTGGCTGCAACCTTCCCTCCATTGATGAACTGTACACTGCAAGGGCCAGGAAGTGAGCGGGCAAGATCATCTCTGACCCCTCTCACCCTGGCCACAAACTCTTTGAATCACTTCCCTCTGGAAGGCGACTCCGGATTGTCAAAGCTGCCACAGCCAGACATAAAAACAGTTTTTTTCCATGAGTAATAGCTCTACTCAACAACCAAAAATCTGTAGCTTCCTTTTGCTCTGGTATTTTATTTCGTTCTTCACATGTTTAAATTATAATGTTTTATTTTTAATTGTCTAGTGTTGTTACTTGCGAGCAAAGCACCAAGGCAAATTCCTTGTATGTATACATACTTGGCTAATAAAATTTATTCAATTCAATTAACCTACAAAACCTGTATGTCTTTGGAGCGTGGGAGGAAACCGAAGATCTCCGAAAAAACCCACGTGGTCATGGGGAGAACGTATAACTCCGTCCACACTGCACCCGTAGACGGGATCGAACCCGGGTCTCTAGCGCTGAAAGTTCTGTAAGGCAGCAACTCTACTGCTGCGCCATGTGGCTGCTCTTCTTTTGAATGCAGGGCAATGCTGTAATCTGAACATTCTATTGCAGCAAGCAGCAATGCAACTTGACACAAATGCATCTACTTTGGGACACTATTTATTACATTGTGTTTTTGCCAGCCTTGGTCCAGCAGGTAAATATCTTGTCAGTGACTAAGTGTTCTCCTGATTATTCACATCAAGAGGTTCCAAGACTGATGTCTGAAGAAGTTCGAAGAAGGGTGCAGACCCAAAATGTTGCATGTCCCATTCCCTCCACAGATGCTGCTTGACCCGCTGAGTTCCTCCAGCACTTTTGTTTTTGCTCAATGCTGTTGTCATCAATCTCAATTTGAATAGGCAGAGAAATCCAAGAGCCTTTCCCCTCAGGGTAGAAATGTCAAAATAAGTTGTATAGCCTTAATCTTTCATAGTTGCCTCCAGTATGTGCATTTCTACCCACTCACACACTGATTTCTACACCCCATCATTACAGACTTGATCAGTACAAATAGTGTGGGCGCATACATGACTACCTTGCACAATGAATGAAAGTTTTGAGGAGGTCGGCTCATTAAAACAAAGCATCCCCGTGGAACTCAAGACATTGTGGAGCCAAGGGTGAACTTTTAGTTTAACTTAGTTTAGTTTAGAAATAGAGCGAGGAAACAGGCCCTTTGACCCACCGAGTCCGCGCCGACCACTGATCCCTGCACACTAACACTATCCTACACACACTAGGGACAATTTACAATTACCTCAAGCCAATTCACCTACATACCTGTACATATTCGGAGTGTGGGAGGAAACCGGAGCGCCCGGAGAAATCTCACGTAAGTCACGGGGAGAACAAACAAACTTCGTACGGACAGCACCCGTAGTCAGGATCAAACCCGGGTTTCTGGCGCTGTGAGGCAGCGACTCTACCGCTGCGCCACCGTGCCGCTAAATCTAACCAGAAGATTTTCAGGGAACGGAAGAGTTAAGTGCCAATGCAAGACGGCCTGCGTCATCTAACAAGGCCACATGTTCAATGTTTTAGTGAAGCCGCAGCATGACTCAAAGGAAGCAGCCCTCACACTGAACTGCCAGAGGATTTATACTGATTGGAACCAGATGGAGCATTCAGGCAGGAGGCAGGCACACAGGGAACCCAAAACGGCACTCCATTAAGTATCCAATTATGCTGACACAAGATGCTCATGGGCACCTACAGAATAGTTCATTAGTTGCACCAGTCTCAGAGAAGCGACTGGCTTGACATTGGCACACACGATAGTGGCATGGTGAAGACTCTGGATACAAACCCTCACTCTCCACCGGTAGTCGATATGCTGCTCAGGGGTTAATCGCCTGAAGAGATTTGGCATCTGTGCTCTCATATGAAAAATAGATGAGAAAGTGGGGGGCAGGGAGGAGCGGGGGGGGCGCGGCACGACTGTCACTTGGGCACTTTGCGAAAGCCCAGCAGTAACCAGGGCCTTTGGGAGCAACAAGCACGTGCCAAATAAGCATCGAAATTTATCACAGCCATTGTTGCTCGAATATCACCAGCATTGATCAAGAAACATGCACGCACTGGGTTGGGCATTCCTTTCCTCTTTGTATGTTGGACACGTACCTTGCGGGGGTCACAAAGCAAACTGTATCTAAAAGCACTGACACATGGGGGAGTTTTACTGCTTTACTCTGCTATCTTTAAGAGCCCTATCTAGCTCTCTCTTGAAAGCATCCAGAGAACCGGCCTCCACCTCCCTCTGAGGCAGAGAATTCCACAGACTCACCACTCTCTGTGAGAAAAAGTGTTTCCTCGTCTCCGTTCTAAATGGCTTACTCCTTATTCTTAAACTGTGGCCCCTGGTTCTGGACTCCCCCAACATCGGGAACATGTTTCCTGCCTCTAGTGTGTCCAAACCCTTAACAATCTTATATGTTTCAATGAGATATCCTCTCATCCTTCTAAATTCCAGAATGTACAAGTCCTGCCGATCCATTCTCTCAGCATATGACAGTCCTGCCATCCCGGGAATTTACATTGTAAACCTACGCTGGGCTCCCTCAATAGCAAGAATATGCTACTGTCTACTTCGTCATTCAATCATGCCTGATCGAAGGTCGACAAAAATGCTGGAGAAACTCAGCGGGTGAGGTGAGATGGAGCGAAGGAATAGGTGACGTTTCGGGTCGAGACTGTTCTTCAGACTGATGTGGGGGTGGGAAGTGGCGGGAAGAAGAAAGGAAGAGGCGGAGACTGTGAGCTGTGGGGGAGCTGGGAAGGGGAGGGGAAGGAGGGAGAACTACCTGAAATTGGAGAAGTCAATGTTCATACCGTATGAGGTGCTGCTCCTCCAATTTGCAGTGGGACTCACTGTGGCCATGGAGGAGGCCCAGGACAGAAAGGTCGGATATGGAATGGGAGGGGGAGGGGAAGTGCTGAGCGACTGGGAGATCAGGTTGGTTAATGCAAACTGAGCGGAGGTGTTGGGCGAAACGATCGGCAAGCCTGTGCTTGGTCTCACCGATGTAGTGCAGTTGACACCTAGAACAGCGGATGCAATAGATGAGGTTGGAGGAGGTGCAGGTGAACCTCTGTCTCACCTGGAAAGACTGCTTGGGTCCTCGAATGGAGTCAAGGGGGGAGGTAAAGCGACAAGTGTAGCATCTCCTGCGGTTGCAAGGGAAAGTACCAAGGGAGGGGGTGGTTTGGGTGGGAAGGGACGAATTGACTAGGTAGTTACAGAGGGAGCGGTCTCTGCGGAAATCATGGCTGATCTATCTTCAAAACCCCACGGAGATCTGGAGTCTCCAATAAAGAATGGCTAATTGAATAATGTACCAAGGACTTCTTTGAGGCAGGAGTTAGTAATGCAGGTGATACAGGGAAAATAATAATCCAAGAGCCACCAAGTTTCACATAATTGTATTGGATGCATATTACAATTTTGTAATCACAGAAACCATGCTTTAAAAGTGGATGCACTTGCACCAATGAGACATAACTGCCGCGTGCGTAGAAGTGGTTTCATTTCCGGACTGAATTAGTTTTCATTCAAGGCACAAGGTATTGCATAACCTTCAATGATCTTGTAATAACAACGTGGCCTTTGGCAATGCCATGAACGTTGCTTTGTTTCGTAATGTGCCGATTACATCGTGAACACTCTCTGTTTTCAATAGAGAGAAACTTTCAGTTGGTTTCATAACACAACTTTTATGACTGACGTGAGGGACAAATTGAACTCAGTCAGGGATTTGGAGATGATTGATTCCCAGTTGTAAATTTGTCCTGGTCCTAACACATTAATGTTTGCGGTCAAGAAAGTACATCAAAGTATTGTCTTTCCGCTGACTGGTTAGCACGCAACTAAAGCTTTTCACTGAACAGTCTGAAGAAGACCCCCGACCTGAAACGTTGCCTATCCAATGTCTGAAGAAGGGTCCCCGGAGTCAGGGGATATGGAGAGAAGGCAGGAACGGGGTACTGATTGGGGATGATCAGCCATGATCACATTGAATGGCGGTGCTGGCTCGAAGGGTCGAATGGCCTACTCCTGCACCTATTGTCTATTGAAACATCACTTATCCATGTTCTCCTGAGATGTGTCTGAAACAACTGCAGATGCTGGTTAAAATTGAAGGTAGACACAAAATGCTGGAGTAACTCAGCGGGACAGGCACCACCTCAGGAGAAAAGGGATGGGCAACGTTTCGGCTGTCTTTAGACTGTCAGGGTGTGGGCGGGACAAAGATAT
This sequence comes from Leucoraja erinaceus, assembly GCF_028641065.1. Classification (NCBI taxonomy): domain Eukaryota; kingdom Metazoa; phylum Chordata; class Chondrichthyes; order Rajiformes; family Rajidae; genus Leucoraja; species Leucoraja erinaceus. The sequence continues at coordinate 1,170,006 of NC_073421.1, forward strand.
AATGTAGGTGGAGACAGTAAGACTAGTGGGAGAACTGGGAAGGGGATGGAGAGAGAAAGCAAAGGCTAACTTAAGTTAGAGAAGTCAATGTTCATACTGCTGGGGTGTAAACTGCCCAAGCAAATTATGAGGTGCTGTTCCTCCAATTTGCGCTGGACCTCACTCTGACAATGGAGGAGACCCAGGACAGAAAGACCGGATTGGGAATGGGAGGGGGAGTTGAAGTGCTGAGCCACCGGGAGATCAGGTAGTTATGACGGACAGAGCAGAGGGGTTCAGCGAAACGATCGCCAAGCCTGCGCTTGGTCTCGCCAATATAGAGAAGTTGACAACTGGAACAGCGGATACTGTAGATGAGGTAGGAGGAGGTGCAGGCGAACCTCTGCCTCACCTGGAAGGACTGTTTGGGTCCTCAGATAGAGTTGCGGTGGGAGGTAAAGGGACAAGTGTTGCCTCTCCTGCGGTTGTTGCATCTCTCAGCGTCTCCTGAGATGCTGCCTGCCTCGCTCAGCTGCTCTAGCACCCTGTGTGTCTTAACTTGCTATGGCAACTGCTTTGCCCAAAACTGCAAGAAATTGCACGGAGTTGTGAATGCAGCCCAATTTGTCGCACAAATCAGCCTCCCCACCTTCTCTCCTTCACTGCCAGATGCACTCACATATGGTGGGATCTGTACCTTCTCCCCACCCTCTCTCCTTCACTGCCAGATGCACTCACATATGGTGGGATCTGTACCTTCTCCCCCTGGGTTTTCTCCGAGTTTGGGTTAAATGGCTTGGTATAAATGTAAAAGAAATTATCCCTAGTGTTTGTAAGTTAATGTTAATGTGTAGGGATCGCTGGTCAGTACAGACTTGTTGGGCCAAATGGCCTTTTTGTGCGCTGTATCTCTAAACTAAACTTGGTATTTGTGACAACGGTAAACCAATAACAATATTCACAATTAAACAGTGCAGTGAAATTCTCCTTTGATGAACGTTCAAAGCAGTTCACATCTTTGTCCTCTGGTTAATTGGGCAATCATACCGCAGACAGTCTGTTACACCCCTACTTCAGTTTGCAAATTAATCTCTTTGTCAGAACGTTCAGAAGCCAAGCAGGCACTCGCTCTGTAGTAGCACTGAGGTGAAAATTCTGACTGGGTAAAAAGGCTCCAATCCAGTGAGGTATTAAAGTGCCAGCTCTTTGTGGTGGCTGATTGATTTACGCAGGGTGGGGATGCAATTTTGTCATTATTTACATGATAAAAATTTGATTAACTGGTCATTCGACTAAAAACCATCTTAAGGAATCTTGCTTATGGAATATGGATGGAAAGCTGGAAGGTTTGTAAAAATGCTTTGCCACTCTAGCTTTAATTACAGAGGTTTTTATTCATTTTTTAAATGCATTTTTAGTTTAGTTTAGTCTAGTTTAGAGAAAACAACCATTCGGCCCACGGTGTTCGTGCCGGTGCCGACCAGCGATCCCCATACACCAGCATTACCCTACACATTAGCGACAATTTACAGACCGTTTACAGAAGCCAATTAACTTACAGGCCTGTGGAGTGTGGGAGGAAACCGCAGCACCCGGAAAAAACCCCACGCGGTCACGGGTCGAATGTACAAACTCCGTACAGACAGCAAGCCGAGGTCAGGATGGAACCCGGGTCTCCAGCTCCGTAAGGCAGCAACTATACTGGCTCGCCACTGTGCCACTGTGCCGCCATGGGCTCCAAAATTAAAATACATTAAAATACATTTATTAGCTTCATTAAGCTGCTGAAGGTTTTCTGTGAACTAAATCTGGAAACTTAAAGCAATCAGTGTGCGACTTCTGTTTCTGCATGCGTTGTGGTTACAGGTGGGTGTGCTAACTCTGGTGGCTATATGGTTAATTCAAATCCAATTCATCACTGAGTACTTCAGAAATTAAGTATCTTTCAGCAAACGGATAAAGATCTTGCCCGCCATTATGGATTATTTTTCTTGTCACCTCAACATCCCTATTATAAACGCTCCAGAATGGTTATTAAATAGACGGAGGCCATTAGACCCATCAGTTAAGAGATACAGTTCGAAAGCAGGCCCTTGGTCCCACTGAGTCCACGCCAACCAGCGATCACCCACACACTTGCACTATCTTACACAAATTAGTGGGAGGAAGCGGAGCACCCGGATACCCACACATTCAACGATAGAAAAATACAAACTCCCTACAGATAGAAACATAGAATCATAAAAAATAGGTTCAGGAGTCGAGGCCATTCGGCCCTTCGAGCCAGCACCGCCATTCATTGTGCTCATGGCTGATCGTCCCCAATCAATAACCCGTGCCTGCCTTCTCCCCATATCCCTTGCCTCCACTAGCCCCTAGAGCTCTATCTATCTCTCTCTTAAACCTATCCAGTGATTTGGCCTCCACTGCCCTCTGTGGCAGGGAATTCCACAAATTCACAACTCTCTGGGTGAAAACATTTTTTTTCACCTCAGTCTTAAATGACCTCCCCTTCAAAGGGCTTTCTCACGGTGCGACCTGACGCAAGACTTAACAAGAGTTTAACATTGTGGGAACCTCCTGCGATAACAGTACGGCATTCGTGGACCACCGAGGACCTCCGTGGCGCTAACGGCAGACAGTCGTGTAACTTTGTAAGGTCGGGAGAAAATTCAAACATTTTTGAATTTCTCCAAGAGTGACTTGAGCACTTTTTGGTGAGCGTTGCAACATTGTATGAACGCAGATGCCAGTGCGATATCCGTAATGACTCTTGCGGGTACCGTGGGAACTCCTGCGAACGGTAAACCCGGAAGCTTGACAGAGGGGACATAAGGTGAGTAAAAAAGGTGGTCTCAATATCGCCAATGGACCATGTGTCCATCGAGGACGTCCCACCTAATTGTCATTGTTTGAGAATCTTTTTCACAGTAAGACTTGCAGAGATGCCTCTCAGAAAAGCGCAAAGAAAGGGGTCAAAGAAAGTCAGAAAGTTTTTAGCCATGCAGGTAAATGAGGAGACTCAGCAAGAGAGACAGGTGGAGAGGCAAGAGGAGATGCCAGAGATACCACTGCCTGTGGGCTCCTTGGAGCAGGGAGAGGGTGATCAAGGTGGATTTGAGATTGCCTCCCCAGTAGCTGTTGCCCCCCCAATAGCCTCAGCAGACGATAACATAAAGGGAAGATGGCAGAAGGTAAGGCCATATAACTTCCACAGGGAACAAGAGGGGGAACTGGTGGAGTGGTACCTATGTAATGAGATTCTCTATGACAAATCCAGAGAGGATTATAGAAATAGGGAGAGAAAGCGCAACCTGCTGGAGATGAAGGCTGCGGAGTATCCCGGGTGCTCATGTGAGTATCTATAACAATATATTAGTTTATGTACAGGAGAACAATTTAATGTTATCCATGATTTAAAAACATACAATGCTACAGATGTAAAAGTGCTGTTTTTGCAGTTACCTTTAATTGATCTTATAAGTCTGTCTGTTCCCTGCAGCTGCAATGTAAAAGTAGTGGCAGAGCTTTTACACCCTCTTTGTTTGAAGTAGGAATCATGTCTCTAAGAGACTTCCTCTTAATTCTCTTTTTAATTAATCTCACCCTTCTGCCTTCACGCAAACGTTTTCGATGCACATGTTGCACTAATGCATACAGCGCGTCCATGAAAATAACAACCAGCCTGTACGCGAACCAACTTTGTATAGGCATGTCTGCAAATGAGCCAATTCTACGAACGGAGGATATTTATATAGTGTGTGAAAAAAAGTGACATCATTTGTGCCACGTGATTAACTACACTACAGTCCACGATGTTCATTCACGATTAACGGGAAAGATCGGGAAACGGACAAGTCACTCGCACAAATGACACAATTGCCGAGTACCGTGGGAACTCTTTATATCGTGCGGAACTCGTGCTGGACCACGACCACTTCACTCTGGTGACATCTTGCGTCAGGTCGCACCGTGAGAACCGGCCATTATTCTAAGACTGTGTTGCTTTTGTTGCTTCAAGCCCATATAATGCCACTCAGTTGCACTTGGCACAACTCTACTGCATTGGGAGTCCATGCACCAAGTTAATTGTTTTCCAAGTGACGCCTTATACTGTTTTTAAATTGATCATGCGAAAAGTTACACAGATTTTACGCTATTTGCAGTAAATTTAAGGGGCAATTTGCGGCATATTGCCTTCATTGTAATCATCGGCAAAGTTATGCAAGACCCACAGACCCAATTAGGGGGCACGGTAGAGTTGCTGCCTTACAATGCCGGAGACCCGGGTTCGATCTTGACTACGGGTGTCTGTGCGGAGTTTGTACGTTCTCCCCGTGACCTGCGGGGGTTTTCTCCGGTTGCTCCGCTTTCCTCCCACACTCCAAAGACGTACAGGTTTGGAGATTAATTGGCTTGGTATAATTCTACAATTGTCCCCGGTGTGCGTGTAGGATACTGTTAGCATGCGGGGATCGCTGGTCGGCACGGACTCGGTGTGGGTCAAAGGGCCTGTTTCCACGCTGTATCTCTAAACTAAACTAAACGGCCCTAAAAAAGAAAAGATCATTACTGGTCAATGGAAACCCCATCGGGCTGCAGGCTTGTACCGACCGGGAGCAGGACTAAGGCAGGAGTGCCCTGCAAATGGCTCATCTGCCGACTAGCTGCAAGGTTAGGCGAGGTTTCAATAATCATTAAGATGCTCATAACCATCCAGGAATGGACAAAGATTAATCAATGACCTTGTCACTGAGCTGTACAAGTACTTCAGTGGCCATGAAACCCACTGGAGTGTCACGAGCCTGTGAAAGATGCTATAAAAACTCATATTAATCGTTTTTAAAGCAGCTGATTTTGGTAGTTAGTTTCCATAGTAAAGCTCTAAAGGCTCCTATAAAGTTTTCTGCAATTCTAGAATTAATTACAAAGATTAGGAAAGTAGGCAGGAAATGTGACCGTAATTACACTATGAAGGATTGCTTACACTGTGGCAGCTCAACTTACAGGCCATTGACCTAAAATGCCATCAAGTTATTCAAGAGCAGTAGTGGTTGTTTCATTAGATAGGTCCCAATAGAGAGCAACTCGACAAGTTCTGCACTAAATTTCATTTATAATAAAAACTAACCAAGTGTGCAAAAATTGTCAGCACAAAATATCCTTGCCATTCATGCATTTAAGAAAGAACTGCAGATGCTGGAAAAATCAAAGGTAGACAAAAATGCTGGAGAAACTCAGCGGGTGAGGCAGCATCTATGAGTGAAGGGTTTGGTGACGTTTCGGGTCTCAACCCTTTTTCAATTTGAAGAAGGGTCCTGACCCGAAACATCACCTTTTCCTTCGCTCCATAGATGCTGCCTCACCCGTTGAGTTTCTCCAGCATTTTTGTCTATCTCAGAATCAGAATCAGAATCAGAATCAATTTATTTGTCATTTGGACCCCTGGAGGTCCAAACGAAATGCTGTTTCTGCAGCCATACATAACACACAAATAGACCCCAGACACAACATAATTACATTTAACATAAACATCCATCACATAACTGTGATGGAGGCCAAATAAACTTCTCTCTCCACTGCACTCTCCCCCCCCCCGATGTCAGAGTCAAAGTCAAAGCCCCCGGCTGGCAATGGCGATTGTCCCGCGGCCATTAAAGCCACGCCGGGTGGTGTGAGGTCGCACACCGGGTCTAGATGTTGGAGCCCCCGATGTGCGCTCGCAGAGTCCGCAGCCATTCCAGCCGCTCCAGGAGCTCTTCGACCCCGCAACTCGGGCGGGAGAAGTCGCCGCCGCAGAAGCCCCGAAAAGCGGTCTCCCCCCAGGGAGCCGTGGGCTCGGCGCCGTCGTCCACAGACCTGTAGAGAGCCTCCGACTCTCCGGCAGCAGTAGCAGCAACAGCAACAGCAACAGCAGCAGCAGCAGCAGCACCAGCAGCAGCAGCGCTCCTCCACCGCTCCGGTCCCGGCCAGCTCCGCGACGGTGAGGTGAGTCGACACCCGAGTCCCCGGCTTCTTCCTGCTGGAGGCCGCTCCTCGTTACGGCCTCAACGACGACTGAGACCCGACGAGAAAAGGTCGGGTCTCAGTGCAGGGAGAGATTCAAAAAGTTTCCCCCCCCCCTCCCACCCCACACACACACCCCAACATAAAATAACAAACACTACATAAAAACACAGACAAAAAATAATAAAAACGCGGACAGGCTGCAGAGGCCGCTGCTGGCCAGAGCCGCGCCGCTATCTTCGATTTTTCCAGCATCTGCAGTTCTTTCTTAAACATACAATGGTCCATACTCTGCCCCTCAATGTTCAGCAGCAGCAGGACCCCAGATTGTGGTACTCTCCACAGAGCCTTGGCGTCAGCTGCAGTGAGCATCGGTGTGTCCCTCAGCATGTATTCCAGTGGTCTGCAATCGGCCAGTCACCACCATTCCCTGCCGGACATCTTGCTGCGCAGGGAGACCAACACGTTTCGGGCAGAAGATAAGAGTTTCTTTCACGGAGTTGATGGTCATATTGTAAGCAATTTTGTCACCAAATCTGAGGAAAGATGTGCCGGCTCTGGAGAGGGTCCAGAGGAGGTTTACAAGAATGATCCCGGGAATGAGTAGGTTAACATATGATGAGCGTTTGACGGCACTGGGCCTATACTCGCTGGAGTTTACAAGAATGAGGGGGGACCTCAGTGAAACGTGCAGAATAGTGAAAGGCCTGGATAGAGTGGATGTGGATAGGATGTTTCCACTAGTGGGAGACTTGGATTAGTGATCACAGCCTCAGAATTAAAGGATGTTCTATTAGCAAGGAGATGAGGAGGAATTTCTTTAGACAGAGGATGATGAATCTGTGGAAATCGTTGCCACAGAAGGCTGTGAAGGCCAAGCCAGTGGATATATTTAAGGCAGAGATATAGATTCTTGATTAGTATGGGTGTCAGAGGTTATGGGGAGGAGGCAGGAGAATGGGGTTAGGAGGTAGATCAGCCATGATTGAATGGTGGAGTAGACGTGATGGGCCGAATGGCCTAATTCTGCTCCCATATCGTATAATCTTATGATCTGATGAACCTATGGTCTTCCAGCAGCTCCAATGTATCCCCGGGAACAGCTTGTAAATCAAGAGCCACATGTTATTTGGCACACCCATGCACTGCACTGAGGTCAAAAAGCTTGAAACAAGATGAAATCACCCCAGTGCTTTAAATGCAACCAGTTTACATATTAATCACTGATGTTCTCCCACAGGATAATTGGCGGGAAGTGGGGATTTACTGAAGCGGAACTCCAATGAAACTAGATTAATATATATACGGATTTATTCTCAGCGGTTTCTTTTGCATTATTGTGTGTTACGTATTTATTTCACTTTCATAATCTTCAACTTATACTTCTGGTGGCGCTGGTGCCAGCAGCCTCCACCTACAGCCCGGTATCTTTTTGTTTTTTTGTTTATTTTGTTATGTTAAAAGTGTATTTTTTTGTGTTTTTTTGTGTCTTTATGTGGGGGAAGAGGGCACGGTGCGGGGAATACCCGCACCGTACCCCCCCCCCCCCCCCCACAGCGGCCTACCTACCTGGATTGGCGCGGCCTTTCCTGCCGGGATCGACCGGAGCTCCAGCAGCGGCGGGACAGCGCTGAAACATCGCGGGGCTGGTGATGCCTTACCGGGGGTCGCCGTTTGGAGCCCGGAGTGCTGGACCTGCTGCACCGACATCATGGAGCTGCGGCAGCGGGAGGCGGCTGATCGGGAGGTCCGGGCCGCTGAGGAGGAGGATGCTCACCGTCGGGGTTCGGCGTCGGCGTTCCACCAGCCCGGCGTGAGGGCCTGAACATCGGGCCACCCGGGGCGGCGACTGCGGGTGCTCGGAAGGCCCCGACTACAGATGGACATGGAGGGGAGGCTGGCTGGACTATGGTGCCTTCCTCACCTGGGTGCCATTTATGTTATGTTGTGTTGTGGACTTTTTGTGTTTGTGCTTTTGTTAAATTTTTAATTCAATTTCAATTTTATTTTTTAATATGTTTTATTATTTATTTATTATTTATTTTTTATTATTTTTCTTGTGATTTTTTTTTTTTTAACGATACTGCTGTACGGGAAATTCATTTCGTTGTCTCAAAGTGAGGCAACGACAATAACATTTGAATACAAGAATACAAGAACTTGCTCAATAACTCCCAAGTAAATTGCTTTGATTGCTCAAACCAAATTAAAAGTCGCACCATCGGAAAAAAAAGATTTGATTTTAAACATTTATTTCTACATCAAAAAAGTAATGTGCATTTTCTGCCTGATAATTGTAGACAAGGATTCCTTTATCGAATGCTATAGAAGCATTGACTCCAGTCTGTAGCCATTATCCAGCTCTCAAAACCAACGTATTTTCCAGCGTTTTGAGTTTAGTTTAGTTTTCGTTTTTTTGGTTTAGTTTTAGTTTAGAGATATCGGTGGAAAAGAGGCCCTTTGGCCCACCTTTCCGTGCTGTCCAGCAAACACCAATACACTAGTTCTATCCTACACACAAGGGACAATTTACTGAAGCCAATTAACCTACAAACCTGCATCTTTGGAGTGTGGGAAGAAACCGGAGCACCCGCAGAAAACCCACGCGGTCACAGGGAAAATATACAAAACGCCTGACAGACAGCACCCTTAGTCAGGGTCGAACCCGGGTCTCTGACGCTGGAAGGCAGCAACTTCACCGCCGCGCCACCGTGAGTTGTGGAGGATTGAACATTTCTTAAAGCAATCACCTCAATAGACATAGGTGCAGGATTATGCCATTCGACCCTTCGAGCCAGCACCACCATTCAATGTGATCGTGGCTGATCATCCACAATCAGTACCCCGTTCCTGCCTTCTCCCCATATCCCCTGACTCCGCTATCTTTAAGAGCCCTACCTAGCTCTCTCTTGAAAGTATCCATAGAACCGGCAGAGAATTCCACAGACTCACAACGCTCTGTGAGAAAAAGTGTTTCCTCGTCTGCGTTATAAATGGATTACCCCTTATTCTTAAACTGTGGCCCCTGGTTCTGGACTCCCCCAACATCGGGAACATATTTCCTGCCTCTAGCGTGTCCAAACCCTTAATAATCTTATATGTTTCAATAAGATCCCTTCTCATCCTTCTAAACTCCAGAGTATACAAGCCCAGCCGCTCCATTCTCTCAGCATATGACAGTCCCGCCATCTAGGGAATTAACCTTGTAAACCTACGCTGCACTCCCTCAATAGAAATAATGTCCTTCCTCAAATTAGGGGACCAAAACTGCACACAATACTCCAGGTGTGGTCTATACAACTGCAGAAGAACCTCTTTGCTCCTATAATCAACTCCTCTTGTTTATAAAGACCTCATGAGAAAAATATATATATAATCAGAACAGCAATTTGGAGATAAACAAGTGTTTTCTATTTTTCTAGATACTGTTCTTTTCAAATATATCAAACTGTTGTCACAAAAGAGCAGGTACATGGTCCGGAAAGTTATTTAGACACATTTTAAAGTGTGCTAAAGATTAATGAGGAAAAGTTCAAGCATTGAAAACTTTGAAAGATGCCAAAAGTTAATACAAAATATCAACCCCCAAACTAAGAGAATGGTTATATGATGGGATGAGTTGGCATAGACCAGGGGTCGGCAACCTTGTTTGCATAAGGGGCAGGACCCATGTCTGTGAGCGGATGGTCGGCCACATCTATCACCATAGTTAATAAATGGAGGTAATAATAATACATTCTAACTAAATTAGTAATTAGTAATAATACATAATAATACATAAATTAGTAATAATAAATACTAATAATACATACTAGCCAGTGCCACACTTTAGTGTTGTTTTTCGCATTAGTTTTCACGTGTTTTTCAATTAGTTTTCTGCAGTTCCCATCCCTGGTACTAGCTGCAGTTCCCAGGTAGCCTGCGAGCCCCGGGACTGGCTGTGGCGCCCAGGACTGGCTGTAGTTCCCAGGTAGCCTGCGTGCCCCCGGGACTGGCTGTAGTTCCCCGGTAGACTGGCTGCAGTTCCCGGGACTGGCTGTAGTTCCCAGGTAGCCTGCGTGCCCCGGGACTGGCTGTAGTTCCCAGGTCGCAAAAACTAATTGTGAAAAAAAGGCCTCGGGGCTGGATGATTTTGGGTTACGGGCCGCATCCGGCCCGCGGGCCATAGGATTGTCGTTCCCTGATAGACTAATGCTTTAGACTTTAGATGTTATATTTTCGAGATACATCTCGGAAACAGGCCCTTCAGCCAACTTTGTCCGTGCCGACCAGCGATCACCCCGTACACTAACACTATCCGACACACTACGGCCAATTAAAAAATTTACGGAAGGCAATTAACCTACAAACTGTACATCTTTGGAGTGTGGGAGGAAACCAGAGCACCCAAAGAAAACACATGAGGTCACAGGGAGAACGTACAAAGTCTGTACATATAGCACCCGTAGGCAGGATTGAACCTGGGTCTCTGGTGCTGTAAGGCAGCAACTCTACCGCTGCTGTGCTATCTAAATATATATCAAGAATGTAAACCAAAACCATAAATAACCATGACTAATGGATCATTGTAAAATGCTGTCAGGTTCACTGAGGTCCTGAGGGAAAGGAAATCTGCTGGTCCATCTAAGCCGGGTTAAATGCCACTCTAGATAACAGCAATGTGGTTGACACTCAATTAACCTTCTTCAATGGCTTGGAAATTCACTTAGCTCAAGGGTAACGAGGCATAGAGCTACACAGCACGAAAACAGACCCTTTAGCCCAATTTGTTCGTATCCACCAAGATGCCTCATCTAAGTTAGTCCCATTTTTCCATTAGCCCATATCCCAGTCTAAACCTTTACTATCCATATACCTGTCCAAATGTTTTTTAAACGTTGTGATACTACCTGCCTCAACTACCTCCTCCAGCAGCTTGGTGCATACAGCCACCGTCTTCTGAGTGAAAAGGTTGCCCCTCGGGTTCCTATGAAATCTTTCCCCTCTCACCTTAAACCTATGTCCTCTGGTTTATCGATTACCCTAACCTGAGTGAAAGAGCTGCAACAAGAAATCTTGTCAGAAATAATGAGGAAGGATGTGGAGAGGGTCCGGAGGAGGTTTACAGGAATGATCCCAGGAATGAGCATTTGATGGCACTGGGCCTGTACTCGCTGGAGTTTAGAAGGATGAGATGGGACTTCATTGAAACTTACCAACTAGTGAAAGGCTTGGATTGAATGGATGTGGAAATGATGTTTCCTTAAGTGGGAGAGTCTAGGACCAGAGGTCATAGTCTCGGAATTAAAGGACGTTCCTTTAGGAAGGAGATGAATAGGAATGTCTTTAGTCAGAAGGTGGTGAATATAATAATAATAATAATAATAATAATAATAATAATATATTTTATTGTCATTGCACATAAGTGCAAAGAGATTTGGTATGCAGCTTTCATCCGATGTCATAACATAAATAACTAGTAAAATTTAGATTTAGATATCCCGAGAACATGGATTGTAAAAAGAACATTACAACAGTAAAATAGTCAAAACAGTTCAAACAGACTAAAGTGCAGATATGTCTGTGCGACGTGACTTTCTTTGTGAATTCTGTGGAATTCTTTGCCACAGAAGGCTGTAGCGGCAGTCAATGGATATTTTTAAGGCAGGTAGATAGATAGGTAGATTAGTACGGGTGTTAGGGGGTTATGAGAAGAAAGCAGGAGAATGGGGTTGGGAGGTAGAGGCAGCTCCCGCCATGATTGAATGGTTGGCTAGACTTGACGGGCTGAATGACCTAATTCTGCTCCTAATACTTATGACCAAAATTCCCACTGTCTGTGAGAAAGTACAAATAAAATTAAGAAAAAGAATCATGAGAATAGTAGCGGCAATTTTTTTTTATGGGCAATTCTAATTAATGAATGCATTCTTGCAATGACAAATAAACTGGTAGTTTCCAGCGTTGGTGCAATGCTCCCCAACTGAATCAACAATCAGACTTCCGTCCAGCCACAGTATCAAAACAGCCCTTATCAGGGTTACCGTTGGCATCCTACGAAACAATCAAAAATATCCCTTCCCAACAGGACAATTGTCCTATCTGATGACCACACCAGCCTCCCTCCACCCACACAGTCGCCGACTGACCAAGACTCATAGAGAGCAGGGACATTAAATTAAATTGAAACAGTGGAGTGATTAAATTAGAGGATAACATAGAGGTCAGAGTTAACAGAGCAACAGGTACCTGAGAACATTAAAAGTCTGGATGGTGGCATGGTGGTGCAACGGTGGAGTTGCTGCCTTACAGTGTTTACAGTGCCAAAAAACAGCTTCCATCCAGACTACGGGTGCTGTCTGTACGGAGTTTGGACGTTCTCTCCGTGACCTGCATGGGTTTTCTCTGAGATCTTCGGTTTCCTCCCACACTCCAAGTCCCTATTGTGTGTAGGATAGTGTTAATGTGCGGGGATCGCTGGCTGGCACGGCCCCTGTGGGCCGGAGGGCCTGTTTCCACGCTGCATCTCTAAACTAAACTCAACTCCAAAGACGTACAGGTTAGTAGGTTAATTGGCTTGATACAAGTGTAAATTGTCCCTAGTGTGTGTCGGATAGTGATAATGTGTGGGGATCGCTGGTCTGTGCCGACTCGGTGGGCCGAAGGGAATGTTTCCGCTCTGTATCTCTAAACTAAACTAGATTGGATCAGGACGGGTAAATGGTGGAGGCAACGCTGGTTAATTTTAAAATTAGGTCTCATCTTGTAGTCTTATATCTCCAAGGTTGCCAATGATCCATTTTAATGTGAGGGGGGAAAGATTTAATAGGAACCTGAGGGGTAACTTTTCCACACAAAGGGTGGTGGGTGTATGGAATGAGCTGCCGGTGGAGGTAGCTGAGACAGGTAGTATCACATCGGTTAAGAAACATTTAGATAGGTACATGGATAGGAAAGGTTTAGAGGGATATGGCCAAACACAGGCAAGGTGGAACTAGTGTAGATGCAGCATGTTGGTCGTCATGTGCAAGTTGGGCTGAAGGGCCTGTTTCCACGCTGTATGACTGTTACTGTGACTCCAGTCTCCTACCTCCATCCTGAACCTGGGCAAAGGAATGGCAGATGGATTACAGCTCGGGGAAAGTGCAATGTGATGTATTTGGGAAGTTGAACCAAGGCAGGACTTACCCAGTAAATGACAAGGCCCGAGGAGTGTTATTGTGCAAAGACCTGGTGGTACAGGTACCTAATTGTCTGAAATGAGTCATTTGGACAGATACATGGATAGGAAACGTTTAGAGGATTATGGGCAAAATGCTAGTAGGTGGGACTGGCGTAAATGGGGCACCTTGCTTGGCATGGAGGTTGGGCCAAATGGTGTGCTTCCCTGCTGTATGACTGTGAATGAAAAGGCGTTTTGCACGTTTGCTTTCATTGGATGGAGCTTAAAGTACACATTATCAGATTGGCCTGGTTGCAGTCTCTGGCTATGAACAGTCTCAGGGTATTTTGTTTGAGGTCCATTGGTAGTAGGGTAACTTTCCAAAATACACAATTGTTCATTTGCAAGGATTAAACTCCAGCTGCCAATGATCTGAACATATTTCATGTTGATAAGTGATAGGAGCAGAATTAGGCCATCGAGTCTACTCCGCCATTCAATCACGGCTGATCCATCTCTCCCTCTCAACCCCATTCTCCTTTCACTGCACATCTCGTATGTGTATGTGACGAATAAACTTGACTTGACTTAACCCCTGACACCCGTACTAATCAAAAATCTATCTATCTCTGCCTTAAAAATATCCATGACTTGGCCTCCACAGCCGTCTGTGCCAAAGAATTCCACAGATTCACCACCCTCTGACTAAAGAAATTCCTCCTCATCTCCCTCCTAAAGGAAGGTCCTTTAATTCTGAGGTAATGACCTCTGGTCCTAGACTCTCCCATTGGTGAAAACATCATATCCACTCTATCCATGCCTTTCACTATTTGTTGCAACTGATCAATATATGGTGCGATCGTGTCAGATAACATTCCTTCCTATCTACCACACCACTAACTTTCATGTTATCTGTTATAGCACATCAGGAGGACACAAGGACTGATCCTAATCCCACCCATGTGTACACTTCCCAGAAGAAAGCTTGGTTAATTTTTCTACACAGAATGCAGGAGTAACTCAGCGGGCCAGGCAGCATCTCCGGAGAGAAGAAAGACAGATGTTTTGAATCCCGACCCTTCAGACTGGAGAAGGGTCTCGACCCAAAAGGGTCTCGACCCATTCCTTCTCTCCAGAGATGCTGCCTGTCCTGCTGAGTTACTCCAGCATTTTGTGTCTATCTTCAATGTTAAACTGGCATCTGCAGTTCCTTCCTACACACATTAACTTCTCTACACTCAGTTTCTGTAGGAATTAAAAAGTAATCCAATGTAACCATCCTTGCCATTGACCTAGTTGGGATTAACGCAAGAGATGTGTCGTGTCTGCTTCTCAGTCCAACATTAGTTCATTGACCTACTAAATTGTGTGGAGCATCTCATGAACATACTTACTGGGCACGGATTCATAAATTACTTAAACATTCAAAACAGTAATGTGCTTCTTCATGCAAATTATTCAATACAAACTCCACTCTGTTCCCTCTGCTCTAACCCCGTTTAAGAAACTGGATTATGGTTTCTCTTTGGCCACTGGCATTGACCTACTGGTAGCTGGCATGAGATTTGATTTTCCCCTTCTGCAGACCTCAAATGTTTCGATGTCACAAGCCATGCCAAAAGTCAGCCAAAGCCTGATGAAACCTCGTCAAGGTTTTTAGCCGAGTTTTTTGTTTAATTTAGTTCAGTTTCCTGTCGTGTGTACCGAGGTACAGCTAAAAGCTTTTGTTGCGTGCTATCCAGCTTCATGGATATTTCAATACAATACAGGATTACAATCGAGCCCTCTACGGTGCACAGATACATGATAAGGGTATAACGTTTAACATAGAAACATAGAAAATAGGTGCAGGAGTAGGCCATTCCGCCCTTCGAGCCTGCACCGCCATTCAATATGATCATGGCTGATCATCCAACTCAGTATCCCGTACCTGCCTTCTCTCCATACCCCCTGATCCCTTTAGCCACAAGGGCCACATCGAACTCCCTCTTAAATATAGCCAATGAACTGGCCTCAACTACATTGTGTGGCAGAGAATTCCACAGATTCATCTCTGTGTGAAAAAAAAATTATCATCTCGGTCCTAAAAGACTTCCTCCTTATCCTTAAACTGTGACCCCTTGTTCTGGACTTCCCCAACATCGGGAATAATCTTCCTGTATCTAGCCTGTCCAACCCCTTAAGAATTTTGTACGTTTCTATAAGATCCCCCCTCAATCTTCTAAATTCTAGCGAGTACAAGCCGAGTCTATCCAGTCTTTCTTCACATGAAAGTCCTGCCATCCCAGGAATCAGTCCTGGAGAACCTTCTCTGTACTCCCTCTATGGCAAGAATGTCTTTCCTCAGATTAGAAGAAGTCAAAATCTGTACGCAATACTCCAGGTGTGGAAGGTAAAGTGGGCAAAGTCTGATCAAGGATGGACCGAGGGTGACCCATGAGGGAGACTAGTAGTGCAGAGCTGCTCTCTGGTTGTGGTCTTTCACCAAGTACCAAAATTGCATGTTTTTTATGTTTAAGCAATTAATCATTCTGTGCACAGTATAATATTCAAGAGTTTCTCTGTAGAATTTAATTGGTAAACAAACTGCTAATGTCGTACTGATACACACAGTAGTGTTTTGTCTAAACCCATGGTGGAGCCAGTAGAGTATGATTAGATAAGAAGGGTCTCGACCTGAAACGTCACCTACTCCTTTTCTCCAGAGATGCTATCTGACCCGATGAGTTACTCCAGCTTTTTGTATCTACCATGATCAGATGTATCTTGAATTGTTGACTGTGGTATATTAGCAATTGGCCACTATTATATAAGATGCTAACCATTTTAGGCGGAGCTGTAGAGTTGCTGTTTTACAGCAGCAGGGTTTGATCCTGACTACGGGTGCTGCCTGTACAGACTTTGTGCGTTCTCCCCGTGACCGCATGCGTATTCTCCAATGTTTGTAGGTTAATTGGCTCCGGTGCTAGAGCTAGTGTACGGGGATCGCTGGTCGTCGCGGACTCGGTGGGCTGAAGGGCCGGTTTCCACGCTGCTGAAGAACCTTTTTTGAATGGAGCAGACTCAGTTAAAAAAAAGTCACGTTCCAAGGTGCATTAGCAAATGAGCAAGGGACCTGACAAAGTAGATCAGCATCAGTGTGAAGACCAGTGCAGTGCAGAGAAGATTGCTCCCGATGTTGGGGAAGTCCTGGACATGGGGTCACAGCTTAAGGATAAGGGGGAAATCCTTTAAAACCGAGATGAGAATAACTTTGTTCACACAGAGAGTGGTGAATCTCTGGAACTCTCTGCCACAGAGGGTAGTTGAGGCCAGTTAATTGGCTATATTTAAGAGGGAGTTAGATGTAGCCCTTGTGGCTAAAGGGATCAGAGGGTATGGAGAGAAGGCAGGTTCGGGATTACTGATTGGATGATCAGCCATGCAAATCATTTTGAATGGCGGTGCAGGCTCGAAGGGCCGAATGGCCTACTCCTGCACCAAATTTCTATGTTACTATGTGCTATGCAGGTATGCCACTGATCGCCACAAAGCTTTGTGCTCGCTGGGATGACAATTACAGCACTTCATTTCTCATGAGATTTCTTAGTCATTTGCTTGCTAATGGAGTAGGGATAGATACCTCTGTATGGCATTGTGAGGTACAGAGCAAATGCTGCCAACCTAAAAGGTGGAATGGGATATCCGCCACGTCACAAGGCCAGTATCAGGAACATGACATTATTTCAACGCACAATCCTGCCAGATCGGAGACAGCTCCAATTCAGGCATTCCAGATTTAGCATTAAGAAGCAAATGCTTTTCCACCATGCTTCCACTCCAAAAGACCACCTCCCTGTCCTGGCAATACCAGGCATCCCAAAATAATCATCTACTGTGCTATGCCTTTCCCAGATCGTCAATCCTTATTTGTGCCAATTTGGGAACAGTTTTATGCTGGGTCTCATTTTCACTCAGATTGTTGCTCATGCAGCCAGAAGGTATTTGTTTAATCCATCAATATAGTCCATATTTGAACTGAGGGCCCTGAAGTAGATGATTATTGTCTAATTGTGCAACACTTTGTCAGTCGATAGTTTGCAATAAAAAGGCTTTTCGCCTGAACCTTAGTTCATTTGACATGCAAACTAAAAAACAAACTAAACTATTCAGCCAGGAGAAATGTGACAATATAGGAGTACAAGTTTGACACTGACCAAGTTCCACCGCATGAATATTACCTCATCTAGAAGTAAGAATCTCATACTTCCATAAGCTTGGGTACTGTTCGATTCAGCTCTACTCCTTTGAGGACATTGGAGTCATACAGTGTGGAAACAGGCCCTTCGGCCCAACTTGCCCACACCGGCCAACAATGTCCCAGCTACACTAGTCATAGAGTGATACAGTGTGGAAACAGGCCCTTCGGCCCAACTCGCCCACACTGGCCAACAATGTTCCCGCTACACATAGAGTGATACAGTGTGGAAACAGGCCCTTCGGCCCAACTTGCCCACTCTGGCCAACAATGGCCCAGCTACACTAGTCCCACCTGCCAGCGCTTGGTCCATATCTCTCCAAAACTGTTTCTTAAACAATGGGATAGTCCCAGCCTATCTCCGCTGGCAGCTTGTTCCATACACCCACCACCCTTTTTAAAAAAATTACCCCTGGCACGCAGGTTACCTCTGTACACAGCGTGACATCCTCCTTAACCAACAATGCAACCCCCCCCTCCTATTTTTCCCTCACTCCAGTCTCTCCTGAAGCTCCTGTACCCCGAAACATTGAGCTGCCAGTCCTGCCCCTTTGTCTATGGAACTTGTCCACTACAATGCTGAGAACTATATTTTGCACTGTACCTTTCCCTTTGCTCTAGTGTTTGTACTCAAGTGAACCGATTGTACTTATGCATGGTTTAGTTTAGTTTAGAGATACCGCACGGAAACAGGCCGTTCGGTCCACCGAGTCCGCACCGACTAGCGATCCCCACACATTAACACTACCCTACACACATTAGGGACAATTTACATATATACCAAGCCAATTAACCTACATACCTGTACGTCTTTGGAGTGTGGGAGGAAACCGAAGATCTCTGAGAAAACCCACGCAGGTCACGGGGAGAACGTGCAAACTCCGTACAGACAGCACTGGTAATCGGGATGGAACCCGGGTCTCGGGCGCCGCATTCGCTGTAAGACAGCAACTCTACCGCAGCGCCACCGTGACCGCCCTCAACACGCCCTGGTATATCTGATCTGTTTGAGTGGCACGCAATACAGAGCTTTTCACGGTACTTCAGCACAAGTGACAATAATAAACCTAGGGCTACGTGTGCAATGACGCGATGCAATGCACAATTGTGTGTATCATGAGATAGCAGCCATGTGGAAGTGAAAGAAGCAGAACATTTGATGGGTTTACCCAAGAGGAGTCCCAACAGACTGCAGATGCTGGAATCTTGAGCAAACCACAAAGTGCTAGTGGTACTCAGCTGGTCAGTCTGTAGAGGGAATGGGCCAGTGATAGATCTTCAGACTCAAGAAGGACCCCAATCTGACACATTGCCAGTTGACACAATCCCTTCACAGATGCTGCCTGATCCACAAAGTTCCTCCAGTCACTTGCGTTTTGGGTTGACTCAAGAATTCAGCAAAAAAAATAAATGATCTTGAAAGACCTCATTTTAGCCACTAGTTTACCCAACTGGCACAACACAAAAGCAGCACAGTGGCGCAGCGGTAGAGTTGCTGCCTTATAGTGCTTGCAGCACTGGAGACCCGGATTCCATTCCGACTACGGATACAGTCAGTACAGAGTTTGTACGTTCTCCCCGTGACTGTGTGCGCTTTCTCCTACTGTAGATCTTCCCACCCTGTAATGACGTACAGGTATGTGGGTCAATTGGCTTGGCGTAAGTGTAAATTGTCCCTAGTGTGTGTCGGATAGTGTTAATGTGCGGGGATTGCTGATCGGCACGGACTCGGTGGGCCGAAGGGCCTGTTTCGGCGCTGTATCTCTCTAAACTAAACTAAACTGTTTATCATGATATAATTGTCCTTGGAGATTTAACCTGAACAATAGCTTTTCCGTCAAGTGATTTCTGGTGGCACAATTCCAAGATGCCTGCTGTGCACTGAAGGAGTTAGAATGGATGCATCCATTACATATACAAAACAATATGCGCAGAGATGCAAAGTAGGCTCGCCAACGTTCTCATTCCCAAATAAGGGACCAAAGGTCAAAATATGGGACAAATTCCCCACGGCAATTCGTTGACCGACTGGGCCGTGTCTGGGTGAATGATGAGTTGGCCCCGGGTGCTGGACTGTACACAAAGCCCAGCCGGCGGGCCAGCTGAGGAGTTTTGGCCCGGGCCACTCCTCAAGTCCGGCGCCCCGTCCAACTGATCAACCGATGATCGGCCGTGAGAAGGAGGGGTGGTTGTAGTGTCGGCGGTCAGCGAAGGTCCGAAGGTCGGACAGCTGGCCGGGCTGCCGACCGGCAGAGCCACGGGCGAGGCGCTGCTGCTGCTGCTGCTGCTGCTGCTGCACTCCATGGGCTGCACTACGTCAGGACGGGTGAGGCGGGGGCCGGACGTGGCGCTCCGACCCGACAGTCCCCTCGACCTGAGTAGTAGTGGTCAAATACGGGACAAGGGCGGTCCCGTACGGGACAAACCAATTTAGCCCAATATACGGGATGTCCCGGCTAATACAGGACAGTTGACAACGCTAATGCAGAATGATGATTGGGTGGAGAATATTACCACAGAACCAATCACCAGCAACAAACAATCTGCTGGAGGAACTCAGGGTTTCAACCCAAAACATCAACATCCCCCCCCCCCCCCCCCCACCCCACCCCCACCAGCAGATGCTGCTCGACCCTCTGAGTTCCTCCAGCAGATCAGAATCCAGCATCTGCAATCACTTGTGTCTCCAATCACCAGCAAATTCACAGAGAAACAGACAAAAATAAATTGGATAGTTATATGGACGGGAAGGGAATGGAAGGTTATGGTCTGAGCGCAGGTATATGGGACTAGGGGAGAATATGTGTTTGGCACGGACTAGAAGGGTCGAGATGGCCTGTTTCCGTGCTGTAATTGTTATATGGTTATATGGTTATTATATGGTTACTTGGAGGATGGGTTCTCTGATGCAATGAATTTGAAACATTGAAGTAGAATGTTTGCGTAAGGAGGCAAAATCACTGCTAAAGTTTACATATATTTTTGAACTTCGATCACAAATCTTGGATTCGTTTCCATGGATAATCATACTTATAAATGGGGGGGGACATAAAACTTAAACTTTTATATCTAGAAAGCGATAAATAGTTATAGCCCAGTATTTAGAGGCAGCTCCTACCACAGTGAAAGAAGGGACAAATACGTACTAGTAACTGACTTTTTCCACTGTGGTAGCTTTATAGTAAATACAAAGTAGGTCATGTGTTGATAAAATACATACAGAACCAATTTTGTGCCTGTACTGTGATGCTGCCAAATACATGGAGTTAGATTCCCCAGAAACTGGGGACGTAGCTGCAATGTGAGAATTGTTTTGCAGTAGAAAGGGTTGATATACAATGTGGAGTGTGGCAACTCGGTGAATGCCTGGTACTAAACAAAGA
The DNA here is from genome assembly GCF_028641065.1 of Leucoraja erinaceus. Taxonomy (NCBI): domain Eukaryota; kingdom Metazoa; phylum Chordata; class Chondrichthyes; order Rajiformes; family Rajidae; genus Leucoraja; species Leucoraja erinaceus. Next base: position 1,190,752 of record NC_073421.1, read on the forward strand.
GCTACAACAAAGGGCGGCACGGTGGCGTTGCTGACTAACAGCACCATAGACCCGGGCTCAATGCTGACTACGGGGTGTTATCTATATGGAGTTTGCACGTTCTCCCCGTGACCGCGTGGGTTTTCTCCGGGATCTGCAGTTTCTCCCCACAATCCAAAGACCTGCAGGTTTGTAGGCTAAATGGCTTTGGTAGAATGTTAAACCATCCCCAGTGTGTGTAGGGTAGTGTTAGCGTGCGGGGATCGTTGGTCAGCGCGGACTCAATGGGCCGAAGGGCCTGTTTCCGTGCTGTGCCGCTAAACTAAACTAGCATGGTACTCGGAAGCCTGAGGATGCTGCAAAAAGGAAAATGGGAAGAGAATGCCCTGCATTCCTTGGGAAGTACAAACTGGAGAAGTCAAAAGCCCAACACCTTCAAGTGACTGGAGACACAAGATGCTGGAGTGACTCAGCGGGTCAGGCAGCATCTGAGAAGACAAAGATGTTGTTTGGAGTCAGAAGTTGAAGAAGGGTCCCGGCCTTAAACATTCCCTATCCATGTCCTCCACAGATGTTGCCTGATCCGCTGTGTGATTCCAGTACTTTGTGTTTTACCTTCAAGTGACCCACTCAGGGCATTAACAAAAGCCTCCTTTCACTACATTAATTTGCTGTTAATATATAACAATATTACTGTATCAACCTCTTATTTTGCTTGGGAAGCTTACAATCCAGCAGTATGAATTTTGATTTCTCTAACTTCAAGTAACCCTTGCATCCCCTCTCTCTCAGTCCGTCCCTCCCCTACCCTAGTTCTCCCACTAGTTTCACTGTTCTCCCACTAGTTTCACTGTCCAGATTAAATGTTATTGCTTCCATGCCTCCTTGTCACCTTCCCCTTAGCTAACAATGAAACATTCTACATTTCCTTGAACATCGTCTGCTTTGATCTGTTGTTTTCACACCTTACCCTTCCACATCTCTCGTCTCCCTCTCCTGACCGTCTGTAAAGGGTCTCAACCCAAAACGTTACCCATTCCTTCTGTCCAGAGACACCGCCTGGCTGTCCCGCTGAGTTACTCCAGCATTCTGTGTCTATCTTTACTGTATTGTATTGATTACTGTATTAATTGATCATTCTAGTTTAGTTTAATTTAGAGATACAGAGTGGATTCAGGCCCTTCGGCCCACCAGGACCGCACCGACCAGCGATCCCCGTACATTCACACAAGCCTACGCACACTAGGGACAATTTACACTTAGACCAAGTATACAAACCCAAGCCAATTAACCTACAAAACTGTACGTCTTTGGAGTGTGGGAGGAAACCGAAGCTCTCTGAGAAAACCCAAGCGATCACAGGGAGAACGTACAAACTCCGTACAGACAGCACCCGCAGTTGGGACCGAACCCGGGTCTCCGGCGCTGCAAGCGCTGTAAGGCAGCAACTCTACCGTGTGCCTATATTTGGCATCGATTATAGGGCAAAGATGTTGGGCTGCTTCACAAAATCTTTAGCGTTACTAACCTGGTGAAACACTGGCTCCTTCCACTGGAGATATACCTGTTCAAAACAAGAACAAAGTAACTGGGACAAAGGAAATAAAAAGCAGGAAGCTTTCAATAATAACCTCCGGAGCACTCAACATCCTTAATCGCTTTTCCACCAGGCAGCCGTCACGGAAGCACATAACATGGCAGCATATTAGTTTACATGGGGACAGTCAATCACCCGCAAAGCATTACTATCGCATGCCTAAGAATGAATTCTTCATTGTCTTCACAGGAATACAGTGGAAAAGCACAATTGTTTCCATTTCCCCTCTCATTCCTAAACTGAGGCCCCTTTTGACAGTGAAAGTAAATGGAATATTAAAAAAAAAATACATCCATCAACTTACAGAGCACAGGAAAGAGTTTGAAGTGTGTGCGGCAGTTTACTCATGTCCCTGCACACCGGTAGTCGTAACTTCATGAGGAGCAGAATTAGGTCATTCAGCCCATCAAGTCTCAATAGACAATAGGTGCAGGAGTAGGCCATTCGGCCCTTCGAGCCAGCACCGCCATTCAATGTGATCATGGCTGATCATCCCCAATCAGTACCCCGTTCCTGCCTTCTCCCCATATCCCCTGACTCCGCTATCTTTAAGAGCCTTATCTAGCTCTCTCTTGAAAGTATCCAGAGAACCGGCCTCCACTGCCCTCTGAGGCAGAGAATTCCACAGACCATTCTCCTCCGCCATTCGATCATGGCTAATCTATCTTTCCCTCTCACCCCCATTTTCCTGCCTTCTCCCCATACCCTTTGACACCCGTACTAATCAAGAACTTGTCAATCTCAACTTTAAAAATACCAAAAGACATAGCCATCTGCGGGAATGAATTCCACAGATTCACCACCCTCTGGCTAAAGAAATTCCTCATAGAAACATAGAAAATAGGTGCAGGAGTAGGCCATTCGGCACTTCGAGCCTGCACCGCCATTCAATATGATCATGGCTGATCATCCAACTCAGTATCCTGTACCTGCCTTCTCTCCATACCCCCTGATCCCTTTAGCCACAAGGGCCACATCTAACTCCCTCTTAAATATAGCCAATGAACTGGCCTCAACTATATTATGTGGCAGAGAATTCCACAGATTCACCACTGTGTAAAAAATGTTTTTCTCATCTCAGTCCTAAAAAATTTCCCCTTTATCCTTAATCTGTGACCCTTTGTTCTGGACTTCCCCAACATCGGGAACAATCTTCCTGCATCTAGCCTGTCCAACCCCTTAAGAATTTTGTAAGTTTCTATAAGATCCCCCCTCAATCTTCTAAATTCTAGCGAGTACAAGCTGAGTCTATCCAGTCTTTCTTCATATGAAAGTCCTGACATCCCAGGAATCAGTCTGGTGAACCTTCTCTGCACTCCCTCTATGGCAAGATTGTCTTTCTTCAGATTTGGAGACCAAAACTGTACGCAATACTCCAGGTGTGGTCTCACCAAGACCCTGTACAATTGCAGTAGAACCTCCCTGCTCCTATACTCAAATCCTTTTGCTATGAATGCTAACATACCATTCGCTTTCTTCACTGCCTGCTGCACCTGCATGCCTACACTTTCAATGACTGGTGTACCATGACACCCAGGTCTCGTTGCATCTCCCCTTTTCCTAATCGGCCACCATTCAGATAATAGTCTACTTTCCTGTTTTTGCCACCAAAGTGGATAACCTCACATTTATCTACATTATACTGCATCTGCCATGCATTTGCCCACTCACCCAGCCTATCCAAGTCACCTTGCAGCCTCCTAGCATCCTCCTCACAGCTAACACTGCCCCCCAGCTTAGTGTCATCCGCAAACTTGGAGATATTGCATTCAATTCCCTCGTCCAAATCATTAATATATATTGTAAATAGCTGGGGTCCCAGCACTGAGCCTTGCGGTACCCCACTAGTCACTGTCCACCATTGTGAAAAGGACCCGTTTACTCCTACTCTTTGCTTCCTGTCTGCCAGCCAGTTCTCTATCCACATCAATACTGAACCCCCAATACCGTGTGCATTAAGTTTGTATACTAATCTCTTATGTGGGACCTTGTCGAAAGCCTTCTGGAAGTCCAGATACAACACACCCACTGGTTCTCCCTTATCCACTCTACTAGTTTACTAGTTACATCCTCATCTCCTTTCTAAAGGTACGTCGATTTATTGTGAGGCTGTGACCTCTAGTCCTAGACTCACCCACTAGTGGAAACATCCTCTCCACATCCACTCTATCCAGGCCTTACATTATTCGGTAGTCATGGGCTCACAGTCGCCCCTGTAGTGCAGGAGGTGCTACTGCATCAGTTGCACTCACTTTCCTTGTAGATAATAGCTTAAATTCCACAAGGTTCATGTTGGAATTAGAGGAATCACTGTCCTTGCTAACTAGTTTTGGCTCACTTGGAATCATTCTTGCCTCAAATTCAGAAGCTTGTCGATTCAAATGCTACTCCATAGGTTTTAGTGCAAAACACATGCTCCTCCTCCGGACTGCTACACTACCAGAGCTGCAGCTTTCATATCAGGTTAAGTTGCGGCCTAATCTTCCCTGTCACATGGAAGATCCTAGGGCACTGTTTTGAATTCACCCTGGTGTCTTGGCTTATATTTACAGCAATAAACAGCAATGAAGGAAATTACCCAGCCAGTTATCACACATAGGTTGTGAGAGCTTGTTGCCATGGAACTGTTACTACATACCGCACTCTGTATGCTCCATTAGACTCGAGTATAACTTAATTATATACATACATGCTATGTTTGAATAGCATGCAAAACAAAGTATTTCACTAAGTTATTTGAATAGCATGCAAAACCATAGAATGTACACATGACAATAATAAAGCTCATCCAAAAAAATTCTTGTCATTGCCTTTCCTACAATAATGCTTCAGGACCTGCTGAGATCGTAAAAGACTTGACATAACTGCATGTTTTCAACCACATGGCTAGAGGGGTGCCAAAAAATGCCCTCTAATAAAAGTATCCAGTCACCAGCTTCTCTCTCTCATTGCTTTTACTGCTCGGGTTCTGGGTGAAAGCATCAACATGCTGAGGTTAGAGACAGTGTTAAAAGAAGATGAATCCATGCAAGCTCAGCCACACCACAAAACCCAATGACCCCAACCTGGAATATCTGGGACTTTCCTCCAAAATCATGCAATATCAAAATGAATGCCTGCACGGAAAGCAAATGAAAAGTAAATAAGAATATGAACTTACTATGGTCACTAGCCCACTGAATAGTGCCAGAATAAAAGCTAGAAGGTAGTTGCGTGTGTTCTTGTGTTTGAAGCATTCGTACCTGAACAAAATAACACATTGTTACATTTAAGAAACTGAAACAGCCACAAACCCAATGCTGGTGAGATGTTGCAAACAAACTGGATAAAACATTTTGCGTTCTGTGGCGCAGCGGTAGAGTTGCTGCCTCACAGCACCAGGGATCCGGGTTCAATCCTGACTGCGGTTGCTGTCTGTATGTAGTTTGTACGTGATGTATCCTTGACCATGTGGGTTCCCTCCGGGTGCTTAGGTTTCCTCCCACACTCCAAAGACGTACGGGTTTGTACGTTAATTGGCTTTGGTAAATTGTAAATTGTCTCTAGTGTGCAGGAGATCGCTGGTCGGCACGGACTCGGTGGGCCGAAGGGGCTGTTTCTGCACTGTATCTCTAAACTAAACTTCTGCAAGTATCATGTTTAGGAACAATACCTTCCCCTATGTGGCTATCTTCATTTAGCGGGCCACAGGGCAAGACACTTGCCGGGACTGGATGTACCCCAAGATCTCCCCAAGTGTTTAATTATCTGCTCCTCTGCCACAGATTATTGGAGAGATCAAGAGTAAATATGTTGACTTCTTTCCATCCCCCCCCTCCAATAGCGGAAGGATTGGCAGAGTATTCAATTGGAGGACACATCAGAATGATCCCATTTGAACACAAATAGTTTCAGCAGAACCTCCTGCCAAATTCCTCGTTGGACTTCCAAAGATCAAGTACCATACTGCAAGGTAACCCACGACAGCTGAATCAGTCCAAATTCAAGTATGAAAATTTAACCTGGTTTACCTTTAAAGCTCAACTAGCCATGGAATAAGCAAGGTGAGCATTTAAAGGAATCTCAGATGACCTATCCGAGATGGTTAGTATTTAACAAAGGAGGAGGATGACTGAACTTTATTGCCTTCCATCACAGTGAGGAATGTGGATTCCACTGTGGTGGATGTTGATGTTAAATTTTATTTTACGTGCTGTGTGTATTGTTGCTTTTTACTTAATGTAGCTGAATGGTAACTCAAATTTTACTGCACCTTAATTGGTACACGTGACAATTACATTGAATCTTGAATCTAATCATATGCATTCAATTGCAAGATGAACATGGTGGGGTGTGCAGGATGTGGTGGGCCAGCTGAAAGTACAGTGACCTTAGTTCAGTTTAGGTTAGTGAAACAGCTCAGAAACAGGCCCTTTGGCCCACCGAGTCCACGCCGACCAGCAATCCCCGTACACTAGCACTATCCTACACACTAGAGACAATTTACATTTTTTACCGAGGCCAATTAACTTACAAACCTGTACGCTTTTGGAGTGTGGGAGCACCCGGGGAAAACCCATGCGGTCACAGGGAGAACGCACAAACTCCTTACAGACAGCACGCATAGTCAGGAACGAACCCAAATCTCCGAAGCTGTAAGACAGCAAGTCTACCGCTGCACCACCGTGTCACCTGCTTCTGTTTTCTATTTCAAAAATAAACTTGATACATAATAAAGAAATGTATACAAAAGAAAACAATGCAAAGCAAATGTACATTTTTTGTGTTGGTCTATATATTCAGTGTTGCTGGTTTAATAGATAGCAATGTTAGCACATTAGTTCTATTTTCACCTCCAGTGCTATCTGCGTGGAGCTGGCATGTCATCGCAGCGATTGTGTGGGGTTGCCCCATATGTTCTAGTTACCTCCCACATGAAAGCCGTGAGGAGTGATCGGTTAATTTTCTGAACGGTCCTTTGCTAAGTTAGGATGCTATCCGATTCACCTCTACCCCATTGCGGAAAATGACTTGGTCTACAGATCCGTTTAAGAAAGAACGGCAGATGCTGGGAAAATCTAAGGTAGACGAAGATGCTGGAGAAACACAGCGGGTGAGGCAGCATCTATGGAGCGAAGGAATAGGCAACGTTTCAGGTCGAGACCCTGCAGGCTGATGTCGGGGGGGGGGGGGGGAGAAAGAAAGGAAGAGGCAGAGACAGTAGGTTGTGGGAGAGCTGGGGAGGGGAAGGGGAGGGGAAGGAGGGAGATAGCAAGGGTTACCTGAAATTGGAGAAGTCAATGTTAAACTACCCAAGCGGTGCTGCTCCTCCAATTTACAGATCTGGTGCACCACAATACTGAGAACTATTTTCTTCACTCTGTATCTTTCTCTTTGCTCCACCTCTGTACTTGAATTTGACGTGAATGTATTTATGTAATATATCTGATCTAATTGGATAACATGCAAACCAGAGCTTTTTGCTCTACCTTGATACACATGACAATAATACATCTAAATTGCCTATTGAAAAGTAGACTTGTTGGCCGGTGCCAGGTTCAGCGGTGGGGAGAAATTAATGGGCAAAAGGACATAAAGTGCAGGAGTAACTCGGTAAGTCAGGCAGCATCTCTGGCGAACGTGGGTAGGTGACGTTTCGGGTCGAGAACCCTTCTTCAGAAATCAATGTGCATGTGAGGAAGTAGACGATAGTAGAAGGATGGGGACGTGGAATTGTTCTGGGAGCTGCCATGTACGACAAAGCAATGGGTTCATTATATGTTGTAAGGAAATATGAAATATGAGGCCAGTTCATTGGCTATATTTAAAAGGGAGTTAGATGTGGCCCTTGTGGTTAAAGGGATCAGGGGGTATGGAGAGAAGGCAGGTACAGGATACTGAGTTGGATGATCAGCCATGATCATATTGAATGGCGGTGCTGGCTCGAAGGGCCGAATGGCCTCTACCCCAGCACCTATTTTCTATGTTTCTGTTTCTATGAAAACATGCCTCTCCCTTTCTTACCCTCCCCCCTGCTGTTATTTCTGACCTATTACCTCTTCCACTTCAACCACTACAGCAATGCAAATGGCTCCATTTACTTCAGACCCGTCTCCACCAGTCTCTCTCAGCTGGTGCAACCAATACTCTACTCAACTCACCTACCCTACACTATCATGGACTGCATTGTTTCCGAAGACACCAAGTGCTGGAGTAACTCAACGGCTCAGGCAGCACCTCTGTAGAAAAAGGATGTTTCAGGTCGGGACCCTTCCAAGTCTGAACAAGTCCGAGTTACTCCAGCACTGTGTTTATCTTTTGTATAAACCAACGTACCACCCTTTCCCTACAGCTGATTTCACTTCCGACTTTTCTCAGTTCTGACAAATGCTCATCAACTTGAAATGTTGACATTTTCACAAATACTACCTGCTGAACATTTCCAGCAGTTTGTGTTTTTATACCCTTGAGTCATGTTTTTATACCATCTATGTCATTAATCCGGAAAGAGTGAAGAGAAGATTTATGAGAATGGTGTGAAGGCCTGAGCTCTATGGAGAGGCTGGGAAGGCTAGGACTTTGGAGTGTCTTGGAGTGCAGGAGGGGTGATCATAGAGGTGTTAAAAATGATGATTAATTGAGGTGGAATGGTGGTAATAAGAGTCAGATTCGTACGGCACGGAAACAGGTCCTTTGCCCCAACTCATGAATGTAGACCAAGCCCATGTTAGTTAGTCATTTGGCAGCATTTGGTCCACATCCCTCTGAGCCAGCTCTTGCAAGGTTGTCTGCAGGAGGTGCCCCCGGGATGGGCGAGGAGAGGGATGTCGGTACACGGGCCAAGCCAGTCGAAGGCGACGGAGGAGGCCCAACAGCCAGGAACATGGCGGTGCTGTAATGCCGCGACCCTGGCAGTTCATCTGTCCTTTTTTTATTTTTGTCCCGTTTGCTGTGGTTTTTATACTGTTTTTAGCTGTGTATGTGTGGGGGGCGGGGGGACTTTTAAATCTCTTCCCTGCACGGGAGACCCGACCTTTTCCCTGTCGGGTCTCCTTTGTCGTTGGGGTCTAGCACTGTGGAGCGGCCTCCATCCAAAGCGACCTGGGGGCTCCAGTCGCGGAGCCTGTGAACTTGCCATCGTGGGGCTGGCCGGCCTCGGAGCGTGGAGAGCTGTGATGGTGCGCGGCTGCGACCAGACTTCGGGGCTTTGGAGGCTCCAGCTGCAGGCCTGTGGACGGTGACATCGGGAGTTTGCGGGTCCCTGGAGGGAGACCGCTTTTCCGAGCTCCCGCGGCGGCAGCTTCTCCCGCGGGAGCTCCCGATGTCACTGAGTTGCGGGGTTGAAGGCGACCAAGCGGGGCCAGACATTGCCCGGCACGGCTTTAACGGGGAGAGACAAGAATTTGCCTTTGTCTGTGTGAATTGAGTTGGTTGCGTGCCTGTATAATTGTTTCTTTTTGCTGCCAAATGGACTAAAGATGGAAATTAGCTATTGGCTATAACCTTGCATATTTACATGCAAATGATCAGCAATATGCAATGTCCCTGTATAAATTAAAAAAAATCAAAATATTCAATTCAAATTCAGCAGCAGCAGCCTGGGGCATACCTAGATCCAGTGCATAGAGCATGTGGACCAGACTTTTGACTTTTTGTAAATGGAGCTAAATGATGGCGACTCGTGCATGTGTGATCTGTGCTAAAAGAAATCCACTGTGCCGTGCACACGTCACAATAAAGATCATAAGATCATGTGATAGGAGCAGAATTTGGCCATTCGGCCCATCAAGTCTACTCCGCCGATCTATCGCGACTGATCTATCTCTTCCTCCTAACCCCATTCTCCTGCCTTCTCCTCGTAACCTCTGACACCCGTACTAATCAAGAATCTATCTATCTCTGCCTTAAATATATCCACTGACTTTGCCTCCACAGCCTTCTGTGGCAAAGAATTCCACAGATTCACCACCCTCTGACGAAAGAAATTCCTCCTTAAAGAAATTTCTGCTTCCTAAAAGAACGTCCTTCAATTCTGAGGCTATGGCCGCTAGTCCTAGACTCTCCCACTAAATCAAAATTACTAATCACAATATAAAATCTCACAATAAAGCACCATTAATTGAACCTTTCCGATCCATTTACCTGTCCAAATATCTTTTAAAATGTTGTTATTGTACTTGCCTCAACTGCGGCAACTCATTGCATAAACCACCATGACGTGTGAAAGATATCCATAAATCTCCTTCAACACAAGATTTGCTATACAAGGATATTGCATCAGCTTTTATTTGGCTTTGATGAGGATTGACTTCCCACACTCTGCCTCATGTAATACTGGAAGACACAAAGTGTTCCAAATCTAAAACAACCCACTTGGCTCGCTTCCAACCAAGAAGCCAACTCCCAATTATGACATACACAATGACACCCCTTACTAAAGGAAACACTATAAACACCCTGTAAAAGATGAATGACAAACACATTACAGTTTGCAGACTATAATATTTCAGTTACCTCATGAGTGCAGAAGATCTGACCACTGTTGCCAAGTCATGTCTTTAGACTTTAGAGATACAGTGTGGAGTCCTCACCGACCAATGATCACCCCATACACTAGTTCCATCCTACACACTCGAGCCAATTTACAGAGGCCAACAAACCTACATGCCTTTGGAGTGTGGGAGGAAACATGAGTATCCAGTGAAAACCCATGCAGTCACAGGAAGAACGTACAAACTCTGCACAGACAGCACCCATAGTCTGGATCAAACCCGGGCCTCTGGCACTGTAAGGCAGTAACTCTACCGCAGCGCCACAATGTCACACGGTCATGAACAAATGGCATCGGATGGAAATGTCAGGGATTAAATATCCCCGAGGCAGACAAAGAGTTGACCCAATTGGCAAGTGTGATATTGCACATTATTTTGTTTCGTTTATTGTTGTCACGTGTACAGAGGAACAATGAAAACCTTTTTTTGTTACATGCTATCCAGTCGATGAAAAGATTATACGCGATTACAGTTATCCAAAGTGTACAGATGCAGTATAAAGGGTATAACGTTTAGTGCAAGATAAAGTCCAGTGTAGTCCGAGGGTCTCCAATGAAGTAGATAAGAGGTCACGTGAGGGAGATCTTTGGTTCAGAGGCCAGATAAATAGAAAAATAAAAACACGTAGCAACAAGTTTTGGAAAAATTAAAGGAGGTGGCTAAATGTTTGTTCAAACATAATTTGAGTCTTAATGATCTTTTGATGAAAGGAAGGTAGACAAAATTGCTGGAGAAACTCAGTGGGTGAGGCAGCATCTATGGAACGATGGAATAGGCAGCATTTCGGGTCTAGACCCTTCTTCAGATGAAAGGAAAGATAATGAGATTCAAGATATTCCAGGCTTGAGCCTGGTGGATTTAATCATCATTGTTAAAAATATCAATGGGCAAGGTGCCTTACAATGCTATGTACGACACTGATCGCAACTTCTACCGATGTGTGGATCATTAGGAGCTCATCCGTCCTTTGACAGGTCTTGTTTTTGGTCGTCCTGGGGGTCCACAGCCACAAACCAGGTGGGGGAGAGGGTTTAGTCACCGACTATCCGACCATGGAGCAGGTAGCACGGGATTACATGGTACCTGTGGCGGGGGGGATTTAAAGATGTTGAAAATACTGCTGTCAACGTGGTACCAAGGGAGTGCATCCTCCTGATGAGGTTAACGTGAGGGGGCTTCTTCTACGGTGCTTTATAGAGTCATAATTTGGAAACAAACCCTTCAGCCCAACTTGCCCATGCTGACCAACATAGCCCATCTACATCAGTCCCACCTGCCTGGCCCATATCCCTCTAAACCTAACCATGCCAGGTGCCTGTCTAAACCTTTCTTAAACGTTGCAATAGTACATGCGTCAACTACCTCCTCAGGCAACTTGTTCCATACACTCACCATCCTTTGTGGAAAAACGCTACCCCACAGGTTCCCATTAAATCTTCTTCCCCCTCACCTTAAACCTTTGTCCTCTGGTTCTTGATTCACCTACTCTGGGCAAGTGACTGTGCATCTACCTGATCTAGTCCTCTCATGATTTTGTACACCACAATAAGATCACCTCTCATCCTCCTGTGCTCCATGGAATAAAGCCATAGTCTGCTCAACCTCTCCCAAAAGCTCAGTCCCTCTCCTTTATGGAGAATATGCCCCTCCAGTCCAACCCTTCCAAAGCAGGAGTCTATCTCAGTGTATGTGGTACATTTCAACAAGCAGATTGGCTGCTGTTTCTGATATTACAACAGCAACATCACTTTACTGATGGCACCATACTAGACAATAGACAATAGGTGCAGGAGTAGGCCATTCAGCCCTTCGAGCCAGCACTGCCATTCAATGTGATCATGGCTGATCATCCACAATCAGTACCCCGTTCCTGCCTTCTCCACATATCCCCTGACTGCTATTTTTATCTAGCTCTCTATTGAAAGCATGCAGAAAACCAAAAAGTGTTTCCTCGTCTCCATTCTAAATGGCTTACTCCTTATTCTTAAACTGCGGCCCCTGGTTCTGGACTCCCCCAACATCGGGAACATGTTTTCTGCCTCTAGCGTGTCCAAACCCGTAACAATCTTATATGTTTCAATGAGATTCCCTCTCATCCTTCTAAACTCCAGAGTGTATAAGCCCAGCTGCTCCATTCTCTCAGCATATGACAGTCCCGCCATCCCGGGAATTAACCTTGTAAACCTACGCTGCACTCCCTCAATAGCAAGAATGTCCTTCCTCAAATTAGGGGACCAAAACTGCGCACAATACTCCAGGTGTGGTCTCACTAGGGCTCTGTACAACCGCAGAAGGTTCTCTTTGCTCTTATATTCGATTCCTCTTGTTATAAAGGCCAACATGCCATTCGCTTTCTTCACTGCCTGCTGTACCTGCATGCTTACTTTCATAGACTGATGTACAAGGACCCCCAGATCCCGTTGTACTTCCCCTTTTCCCAACTTGACGCCATTTAGATAATAATCTGGAAATAAATGGACATAGATGCGACATAAATAAGATATGCAGAGGAGGACACCAGGGTTACTCTTGGCCAGGGCCGACCCTACAACGCTGCCAGTACAACGAGCCTTCATGGTCAGGATCCCTGGACATACAACAACTGGGATTTGAAAATGGCGCCAATGGCAAGATCATGAAGGACCCCTACCACCCCAGCAATGGACTGTTCCAGTTGCTACGGTCAGGCAAGCACCTCCGCTGTCACGCTGCAAAAACAGAGAGGATGAGACGGAGTTTCTTCCCACAGGCCATTAGGACTATAGATTAGATTAGATTAGATCCTTTATTGTCATTCAGAACTTTCGGTCTGAACAAAATTATGTTGCCTGCAGTCACACACAGAACCAATAAAAACAAAACATACAATAAACACAAATTAAACATCCACCACAGTGAGTTCACCAAGCACATCCTCACTGTGATGGAGGCAAAGTCTTTAGTCTCCGTCTCTTCCCTCCTTGTTCACCCTCTGCGCTGAGGCGATCGATCTTGGCCGGAGATGCCGCCCTCCAGTCCAGTGGACCTCCGTGGTGATGTCACCGCCGCCGAAAGCCGGAACGCCGTCTCCGCTCCGAGACGGCCCGCCACAGCATCAGCTCCAGGCCGCTGCCCCAGCTCCGGATCCCGCAGTCTCTGCTCCGAGCCCCGCTGCATCAGCTCCAGGCTGCCGCCGAAAGCCAGAACGCCGCACCAGCAAGTCGGGTCACCGCTGCCTTAGCCCCGAAGACGGCCAGCCTCTCGTTGGTGAGTCCTGGCTGGCTCTGCCTCCGGAGCCTCGGGGTCAGTCGCAGGCTGGAGGCCGCCAGCTCCGCCATTCGGCCTCAGCGCAGACGGAGGCAGAGAAGGGCACGAAACGAACACGAAAAAGTCGCATTCCCCCGAAGGAAGAGACAGAGAACATGTTTCACCCCCCCTCTAACACAACCCAACAAACTAAAACTTAACCAAAACAAGACAAAAAAAACAACAGAAAAAAGTAAAGACAGACGGACTGCAGGCGAGCCGCAGCTGTTAACAGCGCCGACACTTCCGGAAACTCTGATCTCACCAGGGAGTCATTTACTGTTGTGTCTTTTAAAAAAATATATGTAAATACTGCTTCTGTTCTGTTGTTTTGCACAATCACACAGGGATTGCCACTTTCGTTTCACTGTACATCTTGTATATGTATGTGACAAATAAAGTTGACTTGACTTGACAAAAACTGTCGACTCTGTATACTGTCTCAATGTACTACTGCTGTACACTTGTACTGTATCCTAGATGCTTATCTAATGTGTTTCCAAGAGCTTATGTCTAGTGATACATGTACTGAACTGTATACAAACATATATCTCACTGTACCTCGGTACATGTGACAGATAATGTACCGTACCACCCCATAGTCTGTTGTATTCTGGAGCTGACAAAACTAGAGAGCTCCTCACTGCAAAAATGCAAAGATGTTACCGGGAGGGTACAACATCTATATCAAGCTTTTATTCTGCTTTTCTACAATTCGTTGTGGAATTGGGGGCTACTTTCTCAATCAGATTCTCAGATGCTGAATATTGCCCGTGGGGGTGACAGATAAAAACCAGCAATACTATTCTTGTAAAAATGTACAATCAAAGGACAAGTCTTTAATGTGAGCTGTCGATCATGACAAACACTACGCCACGCAAAGTCAGCAAAAGTGTTTTCTGTGGTGATTTGTACTGTCCTACCCCATGGACAAAATGCACATTAAATAACGCATGACGGCTACCCAAGGACTCAAATGAAAAACGAGTCCTGTTCACGCCTAGGAGTCGAGTGGTGACTGATATATTTGATGTTTCATCAACAAACAGTGGATGAGGTGCCCTTGGTTCCATCAGTGTGGAAAGGTTATGCTTTCAGTCTTACAAGGAAGAAAAGTCCTTCACCAAATAATCGTCAAAACATCAAACAAGAACCAACAGCTTCTGTTAACACTTCAAAAGTATTACTCAATTAATTCTACACGTTGTAATTGTTTCCCTTCTTTAACGATATATATACCCAACTCTAGGGGATTCGCAAGTGTGATTTAGATTGCAATACCGGCATAAAAAGCAGTCAAAGTGGTGGAGAGCCAATAATGCTAAATATACCCCGAAGATAGGCACAAAATGTTGGAGTAACTCAACGGGACAGGCAGCATCTCTGAATAGAAGGAATAGGTGATGTTTCGGGTCGAGGCCCTTCTTCGGACAGGTTACCCCTGCTGGTTATCCCATCCTTTGTCACTAGAAATAGTTTCTCTATCTTCTCCAATTGAACCGTATGATTTTTTGTACACCCCGATTAAATTTACAAATACTATTTGAGCTCATTTTAGATGTGATACGAATGGCAATCACAGAGTAGCAATCACTAAAGGATAAAGGCTCAAGTTCCAGAAACTGATATTTTTAAGGCACAGATTCTTGATAGTACTGGTGTCAGGGCTTATGGGGAGGAAGGCAGGAGAATAGAGTTAGGAGGGGAGATAGATCAGCCATGATTGAATGGCAGAGTAGACTTGATGGGCCGAATGGCCTCATTCTTCTCCTATCACTTATGACACCAGTGCAAAGATCTTCATACAGTTAAGATTGCACAAGACATATTAAATTCAGTCAAGACGAGGGAAAAGCAAGATTAAATCCTTGACCACAGAAACAATTCATTTTTCATACACCTATCTACACAAACATTAAATTCCACATCTTCTAAACCCCCACACCTTTCTCATAGAGTGATAGTGTGGAAACAGGCCCTTCAGCTCAACTTGCCCACACCAGCCAACAGTGTGTTTTCTCTCCCATAAATTGCCCTCTTCAGCCTTTCCTCCTCCGCCGCTCCTCCACAGCCTCCCTTCCTCTTGAGCCCTGTCCCTCTCCCCTCCATCTACGTGCCTAAACAATTTGCACAGTGTCAATTCTCCAGCTGCACAAATCGCAATTCTCTAATCTTTTTTGTCTCACACCTTATGCGTGTTCATCTATGGCCTGCCATCCAGCCATCTGCCTATCACCCCCTCCCCTGCATTCATCGATGACCTGCCATGCTTTGTCCTTTTCCCTCACCTCTGCAATCAGTCTGATGAGGAGTTCCAACCCCAAACGCCACCTATCTATGTTCTCCAGGGATGCTGCCTGACCCGCTGAGTTACTCACACAGAAATGATTTAATGTCTATGGGTAAGCTACACTAAATGTCATGTGGAACCTCAAAGTGGGTGGTGGGGCTTTGGAAATGAATCTATTAATTCAATTACAGTAGAATAACTTGCAAGAAAGGATTTTCTGCACTTGCTGCGGGGCATTACAATGGTGCAGTGGTAGAGTTGCTGTCTTACAGCGCCAGAGACCCAGATTTGAAACTGACTGCGGGTACTGTCTTAATGGAGTTTGTATGTTCTCCTTGTGTCCGTGTGTGTTTTATCCGGGTGCTCTAGTTTCTCTCCAGACATGTTGGTTTTTAGGTTAATTGGCTTTGGTAAAATTGTAAATTGTCCCTAGAGTGTATAGGGTAGTGCTAGCAAATGTTTGGAGATTAATGCTGATTGGCATGGGCTTGGTGAGCCGAAGGGCCTGTTTCCACCATGTATCTCTAAATCTCTAAAGTCGCAAGTCTAAAGTCAATGGAGAGGTGACTAACAATGCCCAGCTTTTAAATTATATGAATCCATGATACTGCAGATGCTTTAAAGAAGAATGCTTCAGTCAGTACAGCGTCACCAAGAAATTAAGCTGAACCACAGCTGGCTTTCCAGCTGCAAGAGTTGGACTTTCCTACATTAAATCATCTTTGAAAAGCCAGCGACAGAACCCGTGGGTTTCTCCTTGGTCAGGAAAGCACTGCCAGCATAAACAATCTCAGACCAAGAGCAGGCTTGGCGATCGTTTCGTCTAACACCTCCGCTCGGTTCGCAATAACCAACCTGATCTCCCGGTGACTCAGCACTTCAACTCCCCCTCCCATTCCCAATCTGACCTATCTGTCCTGGGCCTCCTCCATGGCCAGAGTGAGTCCCACCGTGAATTGGAGGAGCAACACCCCATATTTCGCAGGAGGAGTTTACACCCCAGCGGTATGAACATTGACTTCTCCAATTTCAGGTAGTCCTTGCTTTCCCTCCTTCCCCTCCCCTTCCCAGCTCTCCCACTGCCCACTGTCTCCACCTCTTCCTTTCTTTCTCCCGACACCCCCCCCTCCCCACCCCGACATCAGTCTGAAGAAGGGTCTCGACCCGAACCTTCACCTATTCCTTCGCTCCATAAATGCTGCCTCACCCGCTGAGTTTCTCCAGCATTTTTGTCCACCTTCAGCTACCGAGAATGTGGACACCATTTTATGGGCTAAAACTTTAAGAAAGCTAAGAGAAGTATTTTCTGAGTAAATTAACATAGAGTGCTGTGTAATCAACTATAAACCTGGGTCTCAGACATGCCTCACCCTGCATCCAGCTTACTGTCTCCACATTTCCTTGATTATCATTGCTTTCTGCTTATCTTCCATTCATTTGTCTTAAGTACCATCTATAACGCGTTCCCCATTAACCTGACACTCATTCTAAAGAAGGATCTCGACCTGAAATGTCACCTAATCCTTTACTTCAGAGATTCTGCCTGACCCACCAAGTTACTCCATCTTTTTGTGTCTTTCACTTCTACTTTTGATCCTTTTATAGATATTGGCAGACCATTCATTGACCACCCCAGAGAGACACAAGGTGCTGGAGTAACTCAGCAGGTCAGGGCAGCATCTCTGGAGAACAATAGGTGACCTTTTGGGTCGGAATCTTCCTGTCTATATAAACCAGCATCTGTGGTTTATTTTTAAACATATGGACCGCCCTACTTGCTTCCAAACTGGGAGGCTGCTCAAGGGGCATTTTGGAATGAATTATGAGTCAACAACAATACTGCGGCTTTGGAGCCATGTTGTTGGAACGGGTGCAGAAGAGATTCACCAGATGTTGCCTGGGCTTGCAGGCTTCAGTTATAGGGCATGGTTGGATGGGCTGGGACTTTTCTTTTGGAACATAGGAGGAGTGACCTAATTAATGAAGCGTACAAGACAATGAGGTGCATGGTTGAAGTGAATGCTCATTGTCTTTTAAACCAGGGTAGAGGATTCTAAAATGAGAGGGCATTGGCTTAAGGTGAGAGGGGAGAGAATTAAGAGACACAGCTGCTGGGGTAACTCAGCGGGTCAGGCAACATCTGACTTTTTAAATCTCTCCCTGCACGGGAGACCCAACCTTTTCTCGTCGGGTTTCCGTTGGCGTTGGGGCCGCAACGAGGAGTGGCCTCCAACAGGAAGAGACCGGGGACTCTGGTGCTACGACTCACTGTCGCCGTCGCGGGGCTGGCCGAGTCCGGAGCGGGTGGAGCGGTGGAGGAGCGCTGCTGCTGCGGCCCGACCGGAGAGTCGGAGGCTCCAACGGCAGGTCTGTGGACGGCGGCACCGGGAGCCCGCGGGTCCCTGGAGGGAGACCGCTTTTCAGGGCTCTCGCAACGGCGACTTCTCCCGCCCGAGTTGCGGGGTCGAAGAGCTCCTGGAGCGGGGCCTGACATCACCGCCCCGCACGGCAGAATCACTGGAGATATCTATCCACAGCCGGGTGCTCTGTCACCGTTGGTGTTACCTCGCACCACCCGGCTTGGCTTTTGTGTCTTTCTTCACAAGAGAGCCATCGCCAGCTCTTGGGGCTTTGACTTTGAGTCTGATGGGGGGGGGGGGGGGAGAGTGGAAGTGGAGAGTAACCGATTGTGGATCCATCACAGCGATGTGATCACATTGAATGGCGGTGCTTGGCTCTATGTGGCCGTAATGGTGGCCTCCTCGGCACCTTTTGTCTATATATCTATATATTAAATATCTTGTATATCTCTGGAGAGCATGGATAGGTGACGTTTCTGGGTTGCAACCCTTTTTCAGCCGGATACTGAAGAACCACAGGGGCACCTTTTAAACTCAGTAACTGGAACGAGCTGCCAGAAGAAGCTATAGTGGTGAATTTAATTATGAATTTTATGACAGCTAACAGGATAGGAAGGTGGGCCAAATGTAGGTAAATGAAACTAGCCCAAAATGCCACTTGGTCAGCGCGGATAAGGTGGGCCGAAGGGCCTGTTTCCATGCTGTATAGCTCCATGAATCTATTAGGAGTGGACAGCAGATTTCAATATCTGATATACATTAATGCACAACTTGTTTATTAAGACCACAATCTAGTAGTTTCATGCTCATTATTGTTGATCACAGCTTTTTTAAAAGATTTATTTGATTAGCTGTATTTAACTCCTCTAAATAGTCCACTGTGGTGGGATCTGAACTCCTGTCTCCAGATCATTAGGTCTGGCCTCTGGATTAATAGTCCAGTACATTTTAATGATGCCACCAAGAGGGCAAATTAGCTGAATAAGAGGTAAAGCTTTTATACTGAAAAGATACCGGAGTGAACCCATTAATCTGCATTGGGTTAGTCAGCAATAACCTACTTTTCATTTTATTGTTCTTTTAAAACAAAATAATCGGCACACAATCTATTGCTTTGCCTCAACTGATGCAATACACACACTGGATTTTTTCCTCTATAACTGTTAAACTACAATGCTGAGAAACTACATTCTCATTCTGTACTCTGGTACTTTTCTTTTTACACTATCTGGGTCGGCACGGTGGCACAGCGGTAGAGTTGCTGCCTTATTGCGCCAGAGACCCGGTTCGATCCTGACCACAGGTGCTGTTTGTATGTTTCCCCCCCACCCCGTGATCTGCATGGGTTTTCTCCGGGTGCTCCGGTTTTCTCCCACACTCCAAAGACGTACAGGTTTGTATGTTTAATAAAGAACTGCAGATGCTGGAAAAATCGAAGGTAGACAAAAATGCTGGAGAAACTGAGCGGGTGAGGCAGCAGACTGAAGAAGGGTCTCGACCCGAAACATCGCCTATTCCGTCTCTCCATAGATGCTGCCTCACCCGCTGAGTTTCTCCAGGTTTGTAGGTTAATTGGTTTTGGTAAAATTGCAAATTATCCCCCGTATGTTTAGGGTAGTGGAGGGTGCGGAGTTCGCTGGTCGGCACAGACGCGGTGGGCCGAAGGGCCTGTTTCCACGCCGTATCTCTAAACTAAACTTTACTTGAGTTTGGCTAGAATGTATTGGTATATAGTATTTGAATGGATAGCCCGCAACAAAAGCTCTTCACTTTACGCCAGGCACGCAACAAAAGCTCTTCACTTTACGTCAGTACCCGTGACAAATCCTAAACGATCCTGGGAATCAATCAAGAACATAAAAACATATTTTCAATAATTTGCTATCAGTGCCATCTATATAAAAACACTTCCCACTCGATATGTTTGCCTTATGTCTCGCCCTCTTTTGACATGTCCTTTGTTTCCTTCACAGTCAACCTGCTTTTTAAAAAACTACACAAAGAACAATCCAGACATCTGTGAAAACAAGCTCTCAATTTTTCAACATCCCAGTTGTCTGGTAAATCCATGAAATATTCTGCAAAACACATTTGACTCTTCAGACTTATTATGAACAATAATTGCATGTCCAAAGCATTTCATTTTCCACCCAATGCAACATTTGAATCAGAGCATCTTTGTGGAAAGAATAAGCAGATATCCCCTTGAGCCCGTTACACCCTTCAATTACATCATGGTCTTTTAAACTCAAAAATCTCCTTAATTCGTTAAACTATAATATTTCTCTCGGCTCTGAAATTTTCAGCTGTCCGGGTTTTAGTTATCTTTGAGATAGTCATAGTGCCACCCAGCATGGAATCAGGCCCTTTGGCCCAACTTGCCCGCATCGACCAACATGCCGCATCTACTCAAGTCCCAGCTGCCTACATTTGGTTCTCATCTCTCTAAACCTGTTCTATCCATGTACATGTTTAAATGTTTCTTAAACATTGTGATAGTACCAGCTGTAACTACCTCCTCTGACAGCTCGTTCCATATACCAACCACCCTTTGTTTAAAAAATGTTGCTCCTCAAATTCCTATTAAATACCCCCAGATTATTAGATGAAGCCATGAAGATAAAGGCTGAATCAGCAAATCTAATATCATACTTATATAATATTATTTTGAATATAGAAATACCTACAACCGATAATATTAGAAGAGACTGGGAACAAGAACAAGCTATAAACATTTCAAAAGAGAGCTGGGATAAACACTTATTATATGTGCATAAATGCTCGATCAACATATGACATACTCTAATCCAATATAAAACATTACATAGACTATATTATTCAAAAACTAAAATAAATAATCTTTTCCCCAATGTCTCACCCATTTGTGATAAATGTCAGTCCCAAGAAGCTAACATAGCGCACTCTTTTGTTTTCTGTATAAAAATACAAAAATTCTGGAACGAAATATTTGAAATCTTCACAAAATTATTTAAAACAAAACTACTACCCAAAGCAGAATGGATCATTTTTGGAATATCGGAAGGTAACCCAGAATTAAATATGTTTCAAAAGAACTTACTTAATTATGGGCTAATAATGGAAAAAAAGATTATACTCAAATTTTGGAAAAATGCTCCAATACCAACAACAAAAATGTGGATTTCAAACATGTTCGAAACACTACACTTGGAAGAGATGAGACTCCTCCTAGCAGGCAAAGCAGACCACTTCCAAAAGACGTGGTCCGCATTTATGGAGCAATAATAAGTTAAAACATAAAGGCTACCAGGATCTGGTAATGGGGGGTATAAAATAAATTTTTAATAAAAAGACGGTTGGTATATCCTTTTTTGCCGAGTTTTGTGTTACAATAGAGCGATTGATTTTCCTTTCTTCTTTTTTTTCTTTTCTTTCTAGGGTCTTATTTCTTTTCTTTACTTCCTTCTCTAATTCCTTCCCTAAGGGGTTCTCCTCTCCCAACACTTTCCTGCACCTTCACGATTCTTGCTTACTTTCCTTACTTCTTTTATTTCTATCTTTTTTAAAGCTCAAAAAATGAAGTGGTACAACATAATGTAATAAGATATATGCGTTGTATTAATGTGATTTACTGTACTGCTAATAAAAATAAAATTAAAAATAAAAAAAATAAAAAAGATTCCTATTAAATCTTCCCCCCCTCAGCTTAAACCGATGTCCTCTAGTTCTAGATTCCCCTTCTCTGGGTAAAAGATGTGCATTTACCCCATCAATTCCTCGCATGATCTTATACATCTCCATAACATCATGCTTCATTCCTCTGCGCTCTAAGGAATAATTTCCTAACCTACTCAACCTCTCCCTATAGCTCAGTCCCTCAGGGAGTCAGGGAGCTATAAAGAGTGAAGTGAGTCACTTGGGGAGATCGCATTATTCCCGTCTATGTTGTGATTCCCTGACATCAGCCCAGAACGTCCTGTCCCTATTGTTACACCCTTTGTTCTGGACTGTCCAAACCCAGATCAAGTGATTTTCCTCTTAAATCTATCCCAGAAAATCATTTAATCATCTTAAACAGCTCAATTAGAACAACTTTTCATCTTCTGAACTCAAGGTAAAGCAAGGTTAGTTGATGGAACTCGTCCTCAATGTAAATGTTTTGGCCCACAGTTTACGGTATATCAGTACTGTTCACTGCTCAAAGCCTAGTACTTTCCAAAGTCCAGTCTTCTCAACGGGTGGCACGGTGGCACAGCGGTAAAGCTGCTGCCTTAGTGCCAGAAACCCAGGTTTGAACCTGACTAAGGGCACCGTCTGCATGTATTTTGTATGTTCTGCCCATGATCATGTGGGCTTTCTCCGGGCGCTCCGGTTTTCTCCACACATTCAGGGCCAGAGGTCAGGATGGAACCTGGGCCTCTGACACTGAGGCAGTGGCTCTAGCAGCTGTACTGCCCACTGTGCTGTTATCCCTGTTCTTCTCACAGAACTGTGTGTCATGCTGAGCACTTTTTAGAATCTCTTATTCCAAACTCTGATCGACTTCTTTCAGCTTCACCACAAAGATATTTCCATGCTCCAAGCAACTGCTTGCCAAATTAACCGTTTCTTTTGAAATAATAAAACAAAGTATAGTATAACGATGGAGTTAGAAGTTATAACATGTATCCGTCTGTTCTCACCCTCCAACCATTCTCCACTGGAGACTTGAACTTTATTCAGTGTATGCACTATGACCTTTCAGAGTAGATGAGATAACATAAAATGAATAATACGAATAAACCGGGCGGCACGGTGGCGTAGCGGTAGAGTTGCTGCCTTACAGGGCTTACAGCCCCAGAGACCAGGGTTCGATCCCGACTATGTGTGCTGTCTGTACGGAGTTTGTATGTTCTCCCCGTGATCGCGTGGGTTTTCTCCAAGATCTTCGGTTTCCTCCCACACTCCAAAGACGTGCAGGTTTGTACGTTAATCGGCTTGGTATAAATGTAAATTGTCCCTAGTGTGTGTAGATAGTGTTAGTGTGCGGGGATCGCTGGTCGGTGTGGACTCGGTGGGCCAAAGGGCCTGTTTCCGCGATGTATCTCTAAACTAAACTAAGGTTAAGGAATGCCAAAAGATTCTGACCAATGCCTTGACACACTTATTACTCAATAAATACGAAAATAATGTGATTTCCTTCACACTTCCTGAATGTTTCTTTGGAACTTGAGTAATGCGAACCAGACACACATGGGTGGGCACAGATTATCAGCTATGATGAGAATTCCATTAACAGGGAAGTACTTACAGGCAGTAGACAAATATACAGCAGCTGTAGATCATGGGAAGTTCATCTAACAACTATGACAAAGGAAAAAAAACAAATGAATTTCACAAACAAAATACATAGAAAAACTGATGTAAACCCAGGTTAAATGCCAGAGCAGACTGTACATGACATCATTTTCCCAACCCAATATACGGTAAATGAGTGACACAGTTCCCACACGTTGCCATGGATACAATGCTCTTTTTCTTAACTAGCACAACATTAAAGGGCCTGTCCCACTTACGTGATTTTTTCAGCGACTTGCTGCCACCCGACATAGTCACAGCAGGCAGGCCGAAAATCTTCAACATGTTGAAAATCCAGCGGCGACCAGAAAAAGGTACGACTCTTTGGGCGATTACTCACGACCATACAGGCGCCACGTGTCGACATGTCGCGGGGTGAAGCCTTTATGGTCGTGCATAGTCGCCCAAACAGTCGTACCTTTTTCTGGTCCCCGCTGGATTTTGCTGCGACTATGATGGGTGCCGGCAACTCGCCGAAAAACATCGCCTAAGTGGGACAGGCCCTTTACCATCTAAAAGTTTTATTTTAAAGCTTCACATCCGTTGTCATAACTCAGCAAAGATACACTACATGAGTGATTAGGACGGGAAGAATAAAGTAGGTGACTGGCAGCACCAACAATGTTAAGGTTAGTGGTGAATTACGACATGCAATTATGGACAGAAAGGTGGGCAGAGGGGATGGGGTAAAGTAATGAAATGCAGTGCTTAGTGGGGGCTGACATAGGAACAGAGGATGCAGAGTCATTGGGGATAGAGCTGAGAAATTATAAGGGTAAAAAGACTATAATGGGAGTTATTTACAGGCCCCCAAACACTAGCCAGCATACAGGGTACAAGTTACATCAGGAGATTTCAATATGCGGGTAGACTGGGAAATTCAGGTTGGTACTGGACCCCAAGAAAGAGAATTTGTAGAGAGCCTCCAAGATGTATTCTCAGAGCAGCCTGTAGTGGAGCCTATCAGGAAATAGGCAATTCTGGATTTAGTGTTATGTAATCAACCGGATTTGATAAGAGAACTCAAGGGGAAGGAACCATTAGGAGGTAGCGACCACAACAAGATAAATGTTGATCTGCAATTTGAGAGGGAGAAGGTGAAATCGGATGTGTCGGTATTGCAGATGAGCAAAGGGGACTGACTACAGAGGCAGGAGGGAGGAGGTGGCCAAAGTTGACTGGAAAAGGACCCTAACAGGGATGACGGTGGACAGCAATGGAAGGAATTTCTGGGATTAATCCGGAAGATGTAGGATCTTTTCATTCCAAAGGGGAAGAAAGATTCTAGGGGAAGAAAGAGGCGACCATGGCTGACAAGGGAAGTCAAGGACAGTATAAAACTAAAAGAGAAGGCATATAACGGAGCAAAGATTAGTGGGAAGCCAGAGGATGGGGAAGATTTTAAAGAACAACAGAAGGTAACTAAAAAGGCAATACGGGGAGAGAAGATGAATTACGAAGGTAAGCTAACCAATAATATAAAAGAGTTTCTTCAGTTACATAAAGAATAAGAAAGAGGCAAGAGTGGAAGTTGGTCCACTGGAGAATGATGCAAGAGAAGTGATATTGGGGAATAAAGAAATGGCAGATGAGTTAAATAACTTTTTTTGCATCAGTCTTCACAGTGGAAGACTCCAGCAACATGCCTGAAATTCAAGAGTCAGGGGGTGGAAGTTAGTGGACTGGTTATTACTAGGGAGGTGCTTGGGAAGCTGAAAGGGCTGAAGGTGGATACGTCACGTGGGCCGGATGGGCTGCACCCTGGGGTTCTGATAGAGGTGGCTTTAGAGATTGTGGAGACATTGGCAGTGATATTTCAAGAATCGCTAGAGACAGGAGAGGTCTGGTGAGAAAATTGTTAATATTACCCCACTGCACAGGAAGGGAGCAAGGCAGAATAGTGGGAACTATAGGCCGGTTAGTCTGACTTTGGAGGTTGGGAAGTTCATTATAAAGGATGCGGTTAGGGAGTACTTAGAAGTTCAAGACAAAATAGTCCAGTCAGCATGGCTTTGTGAAGAGGAGGTCTTGCTTGACAAATTTGCTGGAATTCTTTGAAGAAGTAAATAGCAGGACAGACAAAGGAGAGTCAGTAGATTGTTTACTTAGATTTTCAGAAAGCCTTTGATAAGGTGCCACATGAGGCAGGGACTCTGCCCACTCTCCTAACCTGTCCAAGTCCTTCTGCAAAGATGTGGCAGATGGAATATAGTGTAGCAAAGTGTGGAGTCATACATTTTGGCAGTAGGAACAACGGCATGGACTATTTTCTAAATAGGGAGAGAATCCAGAAATCGGAGATGCAAAGGGACTTGGGAACTGGTGCAGGATTCCCAAAAAGTTAATTTGCAAATCAAATTGGCAGTAAAGAAAGCAAACTCAATGCTAGCATTTATTTCAAGAAGGCTTGTATACAAAAACAGGGATGTAATGCTGAGGCTCTATAAAGGCACTGGTCAGGCCGCATTTGTAATATTGTGAGCAATTTTGGGCACCATATCTGAGGAAGGATGTTCTGGCTCTGGAGAGGGTTTAGAGGATGTTTCTAAGAAAGGTCCCAGGAATGAGTAGGTTAACCTATGATGAGCATTTGTTGGCACTGGGCCTGTACTCGCTGGAGTTTAGAAAAATGAGAGTGGGACTTCATTAAAACATACAGAATGGTGAAAGGCTTGGATAGAGTGGATGTGGAGAGGATGTTTCCACTAGTGGGAGAGTCTAGGATTAGTCATAGCCTTAGAATTAAAGAACATTCTTTTAGGAAGGGAATGAGGAGAAATGTATTCAGTCAAGAGGGTGGTGAATCTGTGGAATTCTTTGCCACAGAAGGCTGTAGAGGCCAAGTCAGTGGATATTTTTATGGCAGACATAGAAAAATTCTTGATTAGTCCAGGTGTCAGAGGTTATGGAGAGAAGGCACGCGAAATGGGTTAGAAGGGAGAGATAGATCAGCCATGAATGAATGGCAGAGTAGACTTGACGAGCCGAATGGCATAATTCTATTCCTATCAATTGTGATCTTAAGACCTTATTAGCACCCAGGGTCAGGTGAAAGTAGAACACTCTCTTCATATCATGGCCAACACCTTGCCTTCAGTCCAGCAAGATTAATGCATTTACATAGCACCTTTAATGCAGGTATTGTCAAACAAAAATTGAGGCATGGAAGGGTTTTTAGGGTAGATTATCAGAAGCTTGGTGAACATTGAATATGGTATAGAACATTGAACATAGGAACAGGTATTTCAGTCCATCATGCCAATGTAAATAAATCTCATCTGTATGCACATGGTCCTTATCCCTCTATTCCCTGCCTCTGTATGTGTCTGCCTAAATTTGAGAGGTAAATGTATCTGCTTCCACCACCTTCTCTGGCAGCATGTTCCAGGCACCCACCACCTTCTCTGGCAGCATGTTCCAGGCACCCACCACTGGTCTATATAAAGAAGAATTTGCCCAATACATTTCCGGAGATCGCCGGAGAAGAGCTCCGACCGCCGGCCTATAGCATCCTGAAGCTGCGGTCTCCAATAAGAAAGTACCGTTTGGGCACTCCAAGCCGCGGAGTGTGTTCGACCGTTCATGGCCCCGACCACGGGTGAACAAGGGAGGACGACTGGCTGAACTTTGTGCCTTCCACCACAGTGAAGAATGTTGTGGTGGATGTTTGTGTTAAATTATATTGTGTATTGTTTTTTTTTTTAAGGTTATCGCTGCTGGCAAATTCATTTCACTGCACCTTCGGGTGCATGTGACCAATAAAATTGACTTTGACTTTCCTTTAAACATTCTCACTCCTGCTTTGAACCTATGCCCTGCAGTATATGACATTTCCACCCTGGGAAAGAGAGAAAGAGACACTGACCAACTACTTTATTCATTTCATCATTTTATTTACATCCATCAGGTTGCCACTCAGCCTCCAGAACCCCTCTTTGTCGCTAATATACTTAGAACTAGGCCCCAAAATCCTTCTTATAAAACCATGTTATAGAAAAGATGTTCCTCAGGCTCCAGCCATCTACGATATATTTACCTCTTACGTTTGACCTTCACAAATGTATCTTCACTCTGACTGGAATTTTACAACTGATTTTCATTTAGCTTTTCATGACAAACCATTCAGATGTCAATCTATTAAAGAGTCTTTACCATTGGGTTCCAATCAAATTTTTATTTTATTTTAAGTGTCTCACTTAGATCTCTTGTAAAAGCGCAACATTCACATTTTAAAGTGACCTTCACTGTTACAACTAAAACATAAGGTATTGGCGTAACTCAGTGAATCAGGCAGCACTTCTGCAGGAAGAAATAGGTGACTTTTCAGGGCAGGACTTTTTCAGACCAATTGTAGTGGGGTGGTGAGGACATAAAGCGAAAAAGCTGTGCAAATGAGAGGTGGACACAGGTGATTGGGGGGGGGGGAGGGGTTGATAGGCAGATGGTTGGGTTAAGTGACAAAGCTGGCAAACTGGTCTTACAGATGAGGGGAGAAGAGGAGGAGTAAAATTTAAAACTGGAGGGAGGGATATCAATCAGAAACAAATTGTCATAATGAATATCACCACTGCTCATGAATAAAGCAGGAAAGGAGTAGACAGCAACTACAGCAGAATCTCTAGTTCAGAGTTCAAGTTCACCTCAAGTTCAGGTGAAAAGAGGAGAGAAATAGTGCACAATCAAAGAAAATAGTGCACAGTGCAATATTTACAGATTATCATTTAAACTCCTCACCACAAGGTTCAGCAACTTGGGCGCAGTGACAGAGTTGCTGCCTTTACAGTGCCAGAGACCCAGGTTCACTCCTGACTAAGGGTGCTATCTGTATGGAGATTGGACCTTCTCCCCTGCACGGGTTTCTCCCGGGATCTCCGGTTTCCTCACATACTCTATAAACCTACAGGTTTGTAGTTCAATTGGCTTGATATCATTGTAAATTGTTGCTAGTGTGTGTAGGGTAGCGTTAGTGTGCGGGGATCGATGAAACAGGCTCCGTATCGTTTAACTAAATGAAACAAAAACTAAACTATTATGATAGGTATATGGACTCACTGATATGATATGTTCTGTATTTGTGTCGACTATATTCCGTTGTGCTGATGCAAAGCAAGAATTTAATTGTCCTATCTGGGACATATGACAATAAACTCTCTTGACTTGACTTGACAAGGTAATACGCTCGACGATGCAATGGGCATCCAAGTAACAAAATGACATCCAGACCCAGTTTAAATAACTCAGGTGCCAATGAATTGTTTAGATCCTTGCAGTTGTATGGGTCCATCGTTGATTTTGATGTTGACCGGAAGTTTATTAGTCACATCTGGATGTGGACCAGGAAGACCAAAGACATAAGTTAGGTGTGAAGGGCTGTTAGGAAATGAGAGCTTAAACATATAATTGATACACTGGTAGTTGTGCAGTTGCTCACCTGCATTTCATATTTCAGTGTCATGTGGAAACACCATGACCCTATTCCCACGGCTGAAACAAGAATAAAATTCAAAAGATTAAGAAAGAGGAAAATTATGGTGTTATATGCCCAAAGTTCATATTCAAAAACTGCACAGAAGATGCTAGGTAGACAAAAGTGCTGGAGAAACTCAGCGGGTGCAGCAGCATCTATGGAGCGAAGGAAATAGGCAACGTTTCGGGCCGAAACCCTTCTTCAGACTGAAGAAGGGTTTCAGCCCGAAACAATAGGCAACGTTGCCTATTTCCTTCGTTCCATAGATGCTGCTGCACCCGCTGAGTTTCTCCAGCACTTTTGTCTACCTTCGATTTTCCAGCATTGCAGTTCCTTCTTAAACACAGAAGATGCTAAGTTGCTTAAGATAAATAGCTTCATATATGTTTAAACCGTGGTTAAAAGTCTGACTATATGATTAAACTTTAGCAGTTTGTAATTTTACAAGATCTAAATTCAATATTGAACGATTGATTGAAAGACACAGTGTGAAAACAAACCCTTCGGCCCACTCAGCCCATGCTGACTGTCGATAACCCGTTCACACCTAGTTCGATGTTATCCCACTTTCTCATCCACTCCCATTATGGGCAATACACAGGGGCCAATTAATGTACAAAGGCGCACGTCTTTGGCATGTGGGGGAGAAGCCTCAGCATCCAGAGAAAACCCATGTCGTCACAGGGAGAAGGTACAAACTTCATACAGAGAGCAGTCAAGCTCAGGATCGAACCCGGGTCTCTGTTGCTGTGAGGCAGCAGGACGACTAGCTGTGCTGTTTTCTGCCCCGTAAATATTATTT
Organism: Leucoraja erinaceus; assembly: GCF_028641065.1. Classification (NCBI taxonomy): domain Eukaryota; kingdom Metazoa; phylum Chordata; class Chondrichthyes; order Rajiformes; family Rajidae; genus Leucoraja; species Leucoraja erinaceus. The sequence continues at coordinate 1,220,379 of NC_073421.1, forward strand.
AATCCCATTCTACGAAAATTCTAAATATGAATTATACCAGTCATTCCACATAACCACATAATTCTGTGGCACATAAGCATGGGAATTTACCCTTTATGTTTGGTTACTTAATTGTTGCAAAAGACAGGGCGATGCAGAAAGGCACGTGCGAACAACTTCAAAGCACTGATCTTATCAGTATTATACTGAAAACAAAGGCTTCCTCCATTAATTGAGCTCACTCCTTGGGGCCGTTTGTCAAACATCCGCATGGTGGGGGTCTTAAAGGATTACAATTTACACTGAATTGTCAGCACAGTCTAGCAAGAGCCTTTGGCATGGCAGAACGTTACCCATTCACATTCCCCCACCCCTCCCTGTATTAATCCTGAATTTCTCCTCATAGTTATTTGGCCAAGAACACCAAGAAATAGTCATAGAGAGTGGTGAATCTGTGAAATTCATTGCGACAAATGGCTGTGATAGTCCCCCACCGCCAGCAGGACCAAAAACAAGACCTGTCAAAGGGCGGATGAGCTCCTAGCGAGCCAACGGCCATCCACACTTCAGTAGAAGTTGCGATCACTATCGTACATAGCATTGTAATGGCCGGTTCTCATGGTGCGACCTGACGCAAGATGTCACCAGAGTGAAGTGGTCGTGGTCCAGCACGAGTTCCGCACGATATAACGGGGGGTAGATAAAGAGTTCCCACGGTACTCGGCAATTGTGTCATTTGTGCGAGTGACTTGTCTGTCTCCCGATCTTTCCCGTTAATCGTGAATGACCATCGTGGACTGTAGTGTAGTTAATCACGTGGCACAAATGATGTCACTTTTTTTCACACACTATATAAATATCCTCCGTTCGTAGAATTGGCTCATTTGCAGACATGCCTATACAAAGTTGGTTCGAGTACAGGCTGGTTGTTATTTTCATGGACGCGCTGTATGCATTAGCGCAACATGTACATCGAAAACGCTTGCGTGAAGGCAGAAGGGTGAGATTAATTAAAAAGAGAATTAAGAGGAAGTCTCACTGGGTTAAGCCCATGTTTCAACGGTGACATGATTCCTACTTCAAACAAAGAGGGTGTAAAAGCTGTCTGCCACTACTTTTACATTGCAGCTGCAGGGAACAGACAGACATAAGATAAATTAAAGGTAACTGCAAAAACAGCACTTTTACATCTGTAGCATTGTATGTTTTTAAATCATGGATAACATTAAACTTCCCTATTGAAGTTATATGGCCTTACCTTCTGCCATCTTCCCTTTATGTTATCGTCTGCTGAGGCTATTGGGGAGGCAACAGCTACTGGGGAGGCAATCTCAAATCCACCTTGATCACCCTCTCCCTGCTCCAAGGAGCCCACAGGCAGTGGTATCTCTGGCATCTCCTCTTGCCTCTCCACCTGTCTCTCTTGCTGAGTCTCCTCCTCATTTACCTGCATGGCTAAAAACTTTCTGACTTTCTTTGACCCCTTTCTTTGCGCTTTTCTGAGAGGCATCTCTGCAAGTCTTACTGTGAAAAAGATTCTCAAACAATGACAATTAGGTGGGACGTCCTCGATGGACACATGGTCCATTGGCGATATTGAGACCACCTTTTTTACTCACCTTATGTCCCCTCTGTCAAGCTTCCGGGTTTACCGTTCGCAGGAGTTCCCACGGTACCCGCAAGAGTCATTACGGATATCGCACGGATATCGCACTGGCATCTGCGTTCATACAATGTTGCAACGCTCACCAAAAAGTGCTCAAGTCACTCTTGGAGAAATTCAAAAATGTTTGAATTTTCTCCCGACCTTACAAAGTTACACGACTACCTGCCGTTAGCACCACGGAGGTCCTCGGTGGTCCACGAATGCCGTACTGTTATCGCAGGAGGTTCCCACGATGTTAAACTCTTGTTAAGTCTTGCGTCAGGTCGCACCGTGAGAAAGCCCTTTAAGGAATGATGATAAAGCACACACACCAACATCCTATACTTCCAGCAGCGGAAATGTCCGCAGGAACTGGAGGACAGAGATGTGTGGTGCGTCCGTAACCGTTCCCGTCGGAAACCAGCACCACTGCGTCGCTAATGTTTTGAACGATGATGAATGAATGAATTAATTTAAAAAATACATTGACAGGTTCTTGATTAGTAAGGGTGTCAAAGATTACAGGGAGAAGACAGGAGAATTGGGTTAAGAGGGAAAGATTTAGCAGCCACAATTGAATGGTAGAGTAGACTTGCTGGGCCAAACGGCCTAATTCTGCTCCTATAACATGAACAAATCAAGAACCGATCAAGCACCCTTTAAAAAAAACTCTCCAATTATTTTTTTCACAATTCACTGCCCTCTGGCTAAATAAACCCCTCCTCGCCTCCATTCTGGAGGTGCATTCTTTTATCAAGAGGCGCGTCCTTTTATTCGGAGGCTATGCCGCGAGTCTCCCACGACTGGAAACATCCTCTGTGCCTCCACATCCTCCTCAACCCCTCGATCCTATTTATCCCCAGCACTAAACGCTGGGCTGGCACTTTCACAACTATTTCAGTAAAGCTCTCTCCTACACCATCCCCCATCCCACATATCATCAATACCAAGTACTCGGGCACACCCCATTTTTTTTGTTAAAAATCATAATAGGGCCTATTCAATTACTGCTAAATTGTCTAAATTACCATTTGCAATCTAATTGCCCATTTATGTTCTTTTGAAAAAGGGTCTGTGCAAAGTTTTGGCAGATATGCTGAAATGACACCATCCATCTCAATTAGCAAGGAGACGTTTTTCTTCTGTGCTGCTCCCAACACCATCGGCGTGAGTTTTCACTTACACTTGTTCCTCTGGAAGGTGACTCCGGACTGTCAAAGCTGCCACAGCCAGACATAAAAACAGCTTTTTTCCCACGAACAGTAGCTCTACGCAATAACCAAAAATCTGTAGCCTCCTTTTGCTCTGGTATTTTATTTAATTCACATGTTTAATCAATAATGTTTTATTGTTAATGTTTAATGTTTTATGCGTCATTGACTGTATGTCATGTTGTCCCTTGCGGGCGGAGCACCAAGGCAAATTCCTTGTATGTGAATACTTGGCCAATAAACCTATTCATTCAATCATTCTCCAACAGTGAGAACATTTTAGAGGCAGAGGATAAAGCAAAGTTGTTTTTATTTTTTCTTAAAACGCATCCAGCACACTAGCTCTAATATAAAGGATGACAAAAATGCTGGAGAAACTCAGCGGGTAAGGCAGCATCTATGGAGCGAAGGAAATATAAAGGAATTGGGAATGTGCAAGGATTGTGATAGAAAACTATAATGCCTGCTATGCTGATTTAATCAGAATGATTGGCGTTATGTCCCTCAATTCAAACCCCAACTCAGATCAATATGTGTAGGAAGGAACTGCAGATGCAGGTTAGACACAAAAAGCTGGAGTAACTCAGTGGGACAGGCAGCATCTCTGGAGAGAAGGAATGCATGGCGTTTCGGGTCGAGACCCTTCTTCAGACGTCTAAAGAAGGGTCTCGATCCGAAACGCCACCCATCCCTTCTCTCTAGAGATGCTGCCTGTCCCGCTGAGTTACTCCGGCTTTTTGTGTCGATCTTCAGATCAATATGTGGCCAAACAATTACCTTTATAAAGGGCCATTGTATGTCACAAAAATGGAAGATGAGACAGCATCACCATATAACAATTACAGCATGGAAACAGGCCATCTCGGCCCTACAAGTCCATGCCGAACACTTATTTTCCCCTAGTCCCCTAGTCCCATCTACCTGCACTCAGACCATAACCCTCCATTCCTTACCCATCCATATACCTATCCAATTTATTTTTAAATGATAAAATCGAACCTGCCTGCCTCATTCCACACAGCTACCACTCTCTGAGTAAAGGAGTTCCCCCTCATGTTACCACTAAACTTCTGTCCCTTAATTCTGAAGTCATGCCCTCTTGTTTGAATCTTCCCTACTCTCAATGGGAAAAGCTGATCCACGTCAACTCTGTCTATCCCTCTCATCATTTTAAAGACCTCTATCAATTCCCCCCTTAACCTGCGCTCCAAAGAATAAAGCCCTAACTTGTTCAACCTTTCTCTGTAACTTAGTTGTTGAAACCCAGGCAACATTCTAGTAAATCTCCTCTGTACTCTCTCTATTTTGTTGACATCCTTCCTATAATTGGGCGACCAAAATTGTACACCATACTCCAGAATTGGTCTCACCAATGCCTTGTACAATTTTAACATTGCATCCCAACTTCTATACTCAATGCTCTGATTTATAAAGGCTAGCACACCAAAAGCTTTCTTTACCACCCTATTCCACCTTCAGGGAACTATGCACAATTATTCCTAGATCCCTCTGTTCAACGGCATTCCTCAATTTGCTACCATTTACCATGTAGGTCCTATTTTGTCCTATCACGTACTGGCATTTGTAGACAGACAGCAGTAAATAGGGATAATCTCCATCAGTGGTGGGGAGCTGATCAAGTGGTCGTCGATTAATGGGAATTGTGAATATTTAGAGAAATAGATAATAGTTAAGCTGTTTTGTTTATTACCACGTGTACCAAAGTACAGCGAAAAACTTTTGTTGCGTGCTATCCATTCAGCAGAAAGATAATACATGATTGCAATCGAGCCATTGCCGTTATAGATACATGATAAGGAAATAACGTTTAATGCAAGGTTTAGCCTTGATGCCTTAAGCCTTAATGAGGGCACAGGAGTGTGCATATTTAAGACATAGACACAAGGAGCTGCAGGTCTTTTTACAAAAAGAGTCACAAAGTGCTGGAGTAACTTAGTGGAAAAGGTTAGAAAAACCTATTGAGGTATATATAATTATGACATATAGATAGGAAGGGATGAGAGATATAGGCACTTTTCACCATATCATAGTTAGGCAAAACTAGAGGACAAAGTTTAACGGTAGAGAAGAGATAAAAAGGGGATCTGAGGGGAATTATTTTTTCATACCTAAAGAGTGGCGAGTACCTGGAAAATACAGCCTCTGAGAGTGGAGGAAGCAGCAACTGTGAGAGTTGCCAACATCATTTAAGAAATGTCTACACAAGCACTTGAATTGCATACAAGCTCCAAGCCTTGCTGAAAGGTGTAGGAAGAAACTGTAGATGCTGGTTTACACTGAAGATACACAAAATGCTGGAGTAAGTCAGCGGGACAGGCAGCATCTCTGGAGAGGAATGGGTGACATTTCTGAAGATGGGTCTCGACCTGAAACATTACCCATTCCTTCTCTCCAGAGATCCTGCCTGTCCAGCTGAGTTACTGTTGGCGTGGAACGTAGTGGGCTGAATGGCCTGTTTCTGTGCTGCATGACTATATAAGTAAGCATGCCCTTTGTGATCATGGACTACAACCTCTAACTGTTGACGTTCCTCAAGCTCGTGTACCAATCATCCATAAATGGGTCACATTTAGTTTAGTTCAGTTCAGTTTAGAGATAGAGAGCGGAAACAGGCCCCACATATTAACACTGTCTTACACCCACTAGGAACAATTTTTACATTTACCAAGTCAATTAACCTACAAACCTGTACGTCTTTGGAGTGTCGGAGGAAAGCGAAGATCTCGGAGAAAACCCACGCAGGTCACGGGGAGAACGTACAAACTCCGTACAGACAGCACCCATAATTGGAATTGAACCCGGGTCTTCAGCGCAGCATTCGCTGCAAGGCAGCAATTCTACCGCTGCGGCACCGTGCTGCCTATGTTTTAAGTATAGGCATCCATAGATTTACTATTCCCAATAGAAGAATACTTACTGCTTAAGCAACATAAACTATGCATTCATCAATGCTTGAAGTATCAATCCTACATAATCATTCCACTCATTTGAAAGGAAAAGGTAGTTGCTTCTTCCCATTAAAATAACGTCAAAAAGATTTGAGTATTTTTTTTTTTTGTTAAAGGTATTAAAGGTTTTAAGAATGTTAAAGGGTAAAACTGTTCCCTTAATTGACGTAGACACAAAATGCTGGAGAAACTCAGCGGGTGAGGCAGCATCTATGAAGGAATTGGAACTCACCCGCGGAGTTTCTCCAGCATTTTGTGATTACCTTTGATTTTACCAGCATTTGCAGTTCTTTTTTAAACCCTTAATTGACGTCCTGTGGTACAGTGGTAAAGCTGGTAGATCTGCAGTCTCACAGCACCAGAGACACGGATTCAATCCTGACCTTGGCTGTCTGTGTGAGTGTTTGCACCTTCTCCCAGTGACCACGTAGGTCTCCTCTGGGGGCTCTTTTTGGAGCTCTAATTGGCTGCTTTAAATTGCCCCTAGTTTGGTTTAGTTTAGTTTAGTTTACAAATACAGCGCGGAAACAGGCCTGTCAGTCCATCGAGTATGCGCTAGGGACAATTTACAATTTACAATTTTTACCTAAGCCATTGAACCTACAAACCTGTACATTTTTGGAGTGTGGGAGGAAACCGGAGCACCCGGAGAAAACCCACGCGGTCATGGGGAGTGTACAAAGTCTGTCTAGACAGCACCCGTAATCAGGATGAACCAGAGTCTCTGGTGCTATAAGGCAGCCACTCCACTGCTGTGCCACTGTGCCATCCCTCACAGTGTGTAGGGAATGGATTAGAAAGTAACATAGAACTAGTGTGAACTAATGGTCAGCGATGACTCGGTGGGGGGGGAGTCAGCAAGGAAAGGCCTGGTTCGCTGTTGTACTGTATATTTCAGTCAAACAACAAGGGGGAACCAACTCAGTTATCAACAGAAGTATTGGGGAAGAGGGGAAACAAGTGCTTCCTTTCTCATGGTCCAATTCTATTCCTATGAACATGATCTAATGACCATATGCAAGAGTCACTAATTTGCCGCCATTACACAGTCCCAGCTGCAGTGGGCCACAAGGGTCTGTTGTAGCCGTCACCCCCATTCCGGTCGACCTGTGAACCGTTGCCCCTCTCCTTCGACCGCCCTCTTCACCCCTTGTTTGCCGGGGGGGAGTGACTCCTGCAGCCGATCTTGAGGGTGCGGAAGGCAAGATCCCACGTGTTCTTATTAGGCCCCTTGACCAGCGCCCGCCGCCATTTCTCCAACTCCTCTATCCTCCTCTCCAATTGCCGGTCTTCAGCAGCGAGCAGGGGGTCAGGCTTCCCTCTCCAGGCGGGTACCTGGTTCTGCAGCTGTCGAGTCGGGCTTGCTGTTATTCTACCCACACGGATGTGTTGAGTAAATGAAACTCTACAAACTTGTGTTCATCTCCACTGTGTTCAGGCAGCAAACCTGCCAAACATTTTTTTTTCAGACTCTATTTCCAAAGCTAAGCCAAGTTGGCTGCACAACAAGGTCCCCCTCGAGAGATTAAAATCCATCAAAGGACTGGCACGCAAACAGTAAAACACGAGCAATAACACAAATCCCTGTTGATAAGGGTATGCTGCTGCAAAAAGTTTTGAATACAGTTTTCAATTAAAATGGAAACCAGCAGAGAAAATTTGAGGAGTAAAGGGCCTGTCCCACTGTACAAGGTAATTCAAGAGCTCTCCCGAGTTTAAAAAACATCATACTTGTGGTCAGTACGTCGAATGTACGAAGCGGCTATGTTGGAGCTCGTGGGTGTCTCGTAGCGGCTCGTAATGCTAACAGCAGGTACTCCGGAAACGTGGTAACTTGTGAAGTTTTTTCAGCACTGTGAAAATGTCCGCGAGAGCCCCGAGTACCTACGAGCGGCTATTACTGTAATTCTCCGAGTTCGAATCAGGGGAAACTCGGGAGAACTCTTGAATTACCTCGTACAGTGGGACAGCCCCTTTAGGTGGTGGGACAGATGGATCTATCAGCCAGCAAGAATTCAAGGAAGACCTAACACTCCTCTGGTTAGGTCAATAACATGGACATAGCGTCCCTGGCACGGATGCAATAAATATACGAAAGATTGCAGACACTGCTTGGCACCACAATGGCAAAGACTGATCACAATCTCTACAATTAATCCTTTATTTAAAAAGAGACTTTGATATCATCACTAAACTCTTGCCAAATTTACATTACCAAATGCAACAGGCAGAAGATATTTGATCACTCAAGCCTTTTTCTTCCTTGAGAAAGATTCAACTCTAGGGGAAATCTTCCATAGAGACAGGATAACAGCTTCTAACTTTGGCCCACCGAGTCCACGCCAACCACCAATCACCCATACATTAGTTATCCCAGTCTCGCATCCCACACACTAGAGGCAACTTATAGAAGTCAATTAACCCACAAACCTAATGTGTAGGAAGCAACTGCAGATGCCAGCTTAAACCAATGGGTGATGTTTCTGATCGAGACCATTCGACCAGAAACGTCACCCATTCCTTCTCTCCAGAGGTGCTGCCTGTACCGCTGAGTTACTCCAGCATTTTGTACCAACCCCCAAACCTACATCACTTAAAAATAGCGGAGTCAGGGGATATGGGGAGAAGGCAGGAACGAGGTACTAATTGTGGATGATCAGCCATGATCACATTGAATGGTCGAAGGGACGAATGGCCTACTCCTGCACCTATTGCCTATGTCTTTAAAATGTGGGAGGAAACTGGAGCACCTGGAGAAAACCAAGTCAACAACCTATCATTCAGTGTCAACAAAGTAAAGGAGCAGGAAGTGGGGTGGAGTACATGGTGCTAAAGTAGGGATGGTCAACAGCTTCACGTTTCCATCTGTAAATATCATCACCAATTTGCCCTGGTTCAATCACATTGACTCTACGGGCTAGAAAGCACACTCATGCCTCGACTTCGTCAGAAGGCTAATGACTTTAGCAAATCTCCAATGACTCATAACAGTATATGCGTCATAGAAAGATGCCTCACAATTTGATGCCTCACAGCTTGGTACGGCAACTACTTTGCAAAATATATCAATACATTTCTGATCATTGTGATTGCAGCCCGCCCATTATACATACCAGACTCTTCCTCCTCCTCCTACACACCCCTCCCCCACCCCCTGATCAAATCCACCTATACTTCTTGCCGTCTCAAGAAAGCAAGCAAGGATGGTCCTTGGATGATTTCTTTCTTGACCCAAACACCTTTCATGATGTAAAATGCCACCTATCCACGTTCTCCAGAGTTGCTGCCTGACCTGCTAGTCCAGCACTTTATGTCCTTTTCCCATTCATGTTCCAGTCATTCTCTCTTCTCCCGTTGAGGAGAAGATTTAAAAGCCTGAACGTACGCAGCAATAGATTCAAGAATAGTTGCTTTCCCTGCTGTTATCAGAGTCGTAAATAAACATTTCATACGCTAGTGATGAAATCCTAATTTTCCAATCTACCTCACTGCGGCCCTTCTAATGTTATTATCTGCACAGATCTGCAGCTGTAACACTTATATTCTGAACTCGGTTTCCTATCTTTTTTTTGCATTACCTGATGCAGTCACGTATGACATGATTTGCCTGGATAGCACGCAAAACAAATATTTCACTGCATACGTGACAATAATACCAAACCAAACTATAAGGTTAAGGGAAGGCCAGATGCATAATTTCTAGATAAGACTATGAAGAAACAGTAACCAGTGATGAAAGGCCCAGTAACTGAGGAACGCATATACGGTGTATATAAAGGTGGCCTGCAAAAGAACATGTCACAAACCATGATAATCTGGAATGCAATACCAGAAAAAGATGGCAGAAGCTGATTTAATAGGAGCAACATTTGTACGTCTGAGTTTAAGGAACAGCAGAGGTGAAAGAACTTTGTCTGTTCAGAATAGCCGGCACTGGCATAATCACCCCTTTCTGCCCTATACAATGTTGGAAAATTCTAGCAAGAAATTATGTTGGCAAATGAGGACAAAAAATCTTTGCTGAATTCAAAAATGAGTAAAATGAATTCTTTGAATAACATGCATGCCATTCAAATTGGTATTGGTTTTATTAGTATTGTCCATTGTTCAATGGTTCTTTATCAGTGAAATTCTTTTTTTTCTGCGTACAGTTCAGTTAAATTATTGCTGTACATAAGTACAATCCCAGATTAAGTACAGAATATATAGAAACAGCCCACAGAGCCCATATGCAAGAGTTGTCATTTCCTGGTTCCATTTTAAAAGTCCCAGCAGTAGCTGGGCATCAGGACCCATTGCAGCTGTCACCTCCGTCCGGATCCTCCATCGACCCTCTCGTCTCCCCCAGCCCATCTTCAACCTTTGTGCTCCGGGGCTGGTACATCCTGCAGCTGACCGTGACAGCGTGGAAGGCAAGACCCTGGTTATTCTCACCGGCCATCTGTTCCGGCACCGCTGACTCCCTACACCTTTCTCTCCGATTCTCCTTTCCTCAGGGACGAGCAGGGGCTCTACCTAGCTCTCTCTTGAAAGCATCCAGAGAACTGGCGTCTACCACCCTCTGAGGCAGAGAAAATCTGTGAGAAAAAGTGTTTCCTCGTCTCCATTGTAAATGGCTTACTCCTTATTCCTAAACTGCGGCCCCTGGTTCTGGACTCCCCTAACATCGGGAACATGTTTCCTGTCTCTAGGGTGTCCAAGCCCTTAACAACCTTTTATGTTTCAATGAGATACCCTCTCATCCTTCTAAACTCCGAGTGTACAAGCCCAGCTGCTCCATTCTCTCAGCATATGACAGTCCCGCCATCACGGGAATTAACCCTGTAAACCTACGCTGCACTCCCTCAATAGCAAGAATGTCCTTCCTTAAATTAGGAGAGCAAAACTGCACACAATACTCCAGGTGTGGTCTCACCAGGACCTGTACGACTGCAGTAGGACCTCCTTGCGCCTAAACTCAAATCCTCTCGTAATGAAGGCCAACATGCCATTAGCATTCTTCACCTCCTGCTGTACCTGCATGCTTACTTTCAGTGATGGATGTACAAGGTAGCAATGTTACAACATTTTGAGATTTAAAAAATCAAGTCTTTAATTTATCCCATCAGATAAAGCATAAAAAGATGTTTAATTTAACACCTAATTCACTTTCATATCTTCAGTATTAAAAACGTTATGGCCATTTTCATACTCGGAAATTGGCATCTTGTTCCCTATTGCTTTTTAATTGACAACACAAAAGCTGTGATCGAGAACATTTAAAAGCCCATAACTTTCTTAAAATTTAAGAGAACTGAAAGAAATGTTCAGTTATTATAGATTGACGAATTCTGAAACAAATCTTACTTAGATGGCTTAAAATAAAAGCATATAATTAGTTAGTTACCTAATTGTAGCTAATTACAAAATTCAATTACTAGATCTAAATACCCTAAGTGTCCAAATAACATTCACACAAGAATTCAGAATATAACATAATTTTTAAATCTCATTGTCATGGGTTTAAAGGCCAAATGGAAGGAATTTAATGTTTAATACCTGTAAATTAATGGCCATTTTGTTAATGGTCCCGTTCCAGAAAATCCCACAGCTTGCGTGTGGGATTTTCTGGAACGGGACCATTTGGAACGTTCAGAATGCGGTGAATTTAGTCCCCCATATCGGCAGCAAATACATTGCCAGTTCTTCGGGGGGAAAAAAATCACCGTTTCACAACTTAAAATGTGAATTAAATGCATCTTAAGAAACACTTTTATACATAAAAATAAACTACTTTCTTTTACCTGGTCCTCCATAAAATCCGTCCCTGTTGTCGGCATTGACGGCTTCAGAAGCTGATTTTAAAATCATTCCAGCGATTAACTTGTCAGATGAATTTTTTTTTTAAAACACACAGAACGGCCGTAGGAACGATTCTTTAGCAACATCTTGCACTCCAACAAATATAATTCAGGACCAGGTCGGGAAAAAAAACCCGTTTTAATCCCCCCCCCTCCCCCTCCCCCCCTCAAACGCGCCAAAATCGCGCACACGGCCAGTGGCAGAATTGCAGCGCCGCTGAAGGTAAGGATTGTAACACACCTATACAAGGACACCCAGGTCTCGTTGAATCTCCCCATATCCTAATCTGACACCATTCAGATAATGTGTACAGGAAAGAACTGCAGATGCTGGTTTAAATCGATGGTAGACACAAAATGCTGGATTAACTCAGCGGGATAGGCAGCATCTCTAGAGAGAAGGAATGGGTGACGTTTCGGGTCGAGACCAGTCTGAAGAAGAGACTCGACCCGAAACATCACCCATTCCTTCTCACAGGTTTGTAGGTTAATTGGCTTCAGTGAAGATTGTAAATTGCCCCAAGTGCCTCATCAGCAACAACGATGAGTTGGCCTACAGGGAGGGGGTCCAGCACTTAGCAGCATGGTGCGCTGACAACAACCTGGCCCTTAACTCCAAGAAGACCAAGGAGCTCATTGTAGACTTCAGGAAATCCAGGGGCGGCACGCACATCCCCATCCACATTAACGGGACGGAGGTGGAACGTGTTTCTAGCTTCAGGTTCCTGGGTGTTAACATCTCCGATGACCTCTCTTGGACCCACAATACCTCAACTCTGATCAAGAAGGCTCACCAGTGTCTCTTCTTCCTGAGGAGACTGAAGAAGGTCCATCTGTCTTCTCAGATCCTGGTGAACTTCTACCGCTGCACCATCGAGAGCATCCTTGCCAACTGCATCACAGTATGGTATGGCAACTGCTCTGTCTCCGACCGGAAGGCCTTGCAGAGGGTGGTGAAAATTGCCCAACGCATCACCGGTTCCTCGCTCCCCTCCATTGAGTCTGTCCAAAGCAAGCGTTGTCTGCGGAGGGCGCTCAGCATCGCCAAGGACTGCTCTCACCCCAACCATGGACTGTTTACCTCCTACCATCCGGGAGGCGCTACAGGTCTCTCCGTTGCCGGACCAGCAGGTCCAGGAACAGCTTCTTCCCGGCGGCTGTCACTCTACTCAACAACGTACCTCGGTGACTGCCAATCACCCCCCCCCCCCCCCCGGACACTCCTCCCACAGGAAAAACACTATGTCTGTATATATGCTAATGTAAATATTTATTCAAATCATATGCTATGTCGCTCTTCCAGGGAGATGCTAAATGCATTTTGTTGTCTCTGTACTGTACACTGACAATGACAATTAAAGTTGAATCTGAATCTGAATCTGTATGATAGTGCTAGTGTACGGGGTGATTGCTGGTCGGCGCAGACTCGGTGGGCCAAAGGGCCTGTTTCCACTCTGTATCTCTAAACTAAACTAAGTTATGGGTTTGGGAGCTACAGTCAGAGTAGCCTAGGAGAGTATTTGTAGTGCTTCCCATAGATGAAACGCACTGCGGCAGGGGCATGATAGTGATGGACAGAGTGATTTGTAGTGTTAAATGAAGAGTCAATCAAAAAGGATGCTTTGCACCCTGGATGATGTTGAGCCTCTACGTTGGAATGCAATAGTCACACAGATATAGAGCACAGAGACAGGTCCTTCAACCCAGCTCATCCATGCTGACAAGGTTGCCCACTGAGCTAGTCCCACTTGCCTGTCCTTGGCTCATATCCCTACACAAGTAGCTTTGATAGGAAAAGTTAAATGTCTTTTAAATTGCAATTGTACCAGTGCCTCTACAACTTCCTCTGGCAGCTCGTTCCATATACTACCACTCTCTGTGTGGAAAAGGTTGCCCCTCATGATTGATCGAAAATGCTGGAGTAACTCAGCAGGTCAGGCAGCATCTTTGAAGAAAAAAAAAAAAAGTGACTTTTCAGGTGGGAACCCTTCTACAAACTCCATCCTTAGTAGAGTCCAGGTAGGTGAGGAACTGTTTATTGAATGAGTGGATCTGCCGTAGAATGTAGTAAAGTTGGGGTCCATTGCAGGTCTGGGTAAGCGAGTGAGTGAGTCTGAAGAAGGGTTCCAACCCAAAATGTCACCTATTCTATTACCCCAGAGATGCTGCCTGACCTGCTGAGTTCCTGCAGTATTTGGTGTCTATCTTCAGTATAAACCAACATCTGCAGATCCTTCCTACACTTGCCCCTCCACTTGATTCATTTTAAATCTTTCCCCTCTCACCTTAGACCTATGCCCTCTAGTTTAAAACGTCCGTACCCCAAGGGAAAGGCTGTGGCTATTAACCCTTTCAATGCCTCTCATGATGTCATACATCTCTATGTCGCCTCTCAGCCTCTTATGCTCCATGGGAAAATGACACAACCTCGCCTTATGACTCAAACCTTCTCAGAACATCCTCAAATCTTTATTTCACCCTTTCTAGTTTAATGACATCCTTCCTACAGCAGGGCAGCCAGAACAATACTGTTACTCCAAATGTGGCCTAACCAACATTTTGTACATGTCCCAACATGTATACGCAAATATTATTTAAAAGACTTTTGGATAGGCATAAGGATATTCAGGGAGTGGAGGAAGATGGATCGTAAATAAAATTATGAGAGCCAATAGACAATAGGTGCAGGGGTAGGCCATTCGGCCCTTTGAGCGAGCACCGCCATTCATGGTGATCATCCACATTTCAGTACCCCGTTCCTGCCTTCTCACCATATCCCCTGACTCCGCTATCTTTAAGAGCGCTATCGAACTCTCTCTTGAAAGCATCCATAGAATTAGCTTCCACTGCCTCCTGAGGCAAAGAATTCCACATTCACAACTCTCTGGGTAAAAAAGTTTTTCCTCATCTCCGTTCTAAATGGCCTACCCCTTATTCTTAGATGAAGCATAGATAGGGTAGATAGTCAGAACCTTTTTCCAGGCAGGAAATGTCCAACACTAGAGGGCATAGCTGTAAGGTGAAAGAAAGAAGGTTTAATGGAGATGGGTAGAACAAGCTTTTTTTAAACACATTAAATGGTAGGTGCCTGGAACACATTGCAAAGAGTAGTGGTGGAGGCAGTTACGATAGTGACGTTTAAGAGGCTTTTAGATAGGCACATGGAAGTGCAAGGATTCGAGAGATATGGATCATGTACTGGCAGATGAATCCAGTTAAACTTGGCACTTTGTTCTGCACAAACATTATGGGCCGAAGGGCCGATTCCTGTGCTGTACTGTTCTGAATTGTATGAAGCATACAAATTAACCAGAAAAAGCAGCCTACCAGAGGACTGGGAGAAATTCAGAGTCCAGCAGAGGAGGACATAGCGCTTAATTAGGAAAGGGAAAATAGATTATGAACAAAAACTGGCAGGGAACATAACAACTGACTGCAAAAGTTTTTATAGATATGTGAAGAGAAAAAGATTAGTTAAAACAAATGTAGGTCCCTTGCAGTCAGAAACACCTGAATTGATCATGGGGAACAAGGATATGGCAGACCAACTGAATAAATACTTTGGTTCTGTCTTCACTAAGGAAGACATAAATAATCTGCCGGAAATAGCAGGGGACCGGGGGTCAAATGAGATGGAGGAACTGAGTGAAATCCAGGTTAGCCAGGAACTGGGGTTAGGTAAATTGAATGGATTAAAGGTCGATAAATCCCCAGGCCAGATAGGCTGCACCCCAGAGTACTTAAGGAAGTAGCCCCAGAAATAGTGGATGCATTAGTGATAATTTTTCAAAACTCTTTAGATTCTGGAGTAGTTCCTGAGGATTGGAGGGTAGCTAATGTAACACCACTTTTTAAAAAGGGAGGGAGAGAGAAAACGGGGAATTACAGACCAGTTAGTCTAACATCGGAAGTGGGGAAACTGCTAGAGTCAGTTATTAAAGATGGGATAGCAGCACATTTGGAAAGTGGTGAAATCATTGGACAAAGTCAGCATGGATTTACGAAAGGTAAATCATGTCTGACGAATCTTATAGAATTTTTCGAGGATGTAACTAGTAGAGTGGATAAGGGAGAACCAGTGGATGTGTTATATCTCGAGTTTCAGAAGGCTTTCGACATGGACCCACATAAGAGATTAGTATGCAAACTTAAAGCACACGGTATTGGGGGTTCAGTATTGATGTGGATAGAGAACTGGCTGGCAGACAGGAAGCAAAGAGTAGGAGTAAACAAGTCCTTTTCAGAATGGCAGGCAGTGACTAGTGGGGTACCGCAAGGCTCAGTGCTGGGACCCCAGCTATTTACAATATATATTAATGATTTGGCCGAGGGAATTGAATGCAACATCTCCAAGTTTGCGGATGACACGAAGCTGGGGGGCAGTGTCAGCTGTAAGGATGATGCTAGGAGGCTGCAAGGTGACTTGGACAGGCTGGGTGAGTGGGCAAATGCATGACAGATGCAGTATAATGTGGATAAATGTGAGGTTATCCACTTTGGTGGCAAAAACAGGAAAGTAGACTATTTTCTGAATGGTGGTCGATTAGGAAAAGGGGAGATGCAACGAGGGGGGAATCTTACAAAATTCTTAAGGGGTTGGACAGGCTAGATGCAGGAAGATTGTAAGACAGCACTGTAAAATTTATCTTCAAGCCAACATGCTTATAAGAAAGTTATATATGTGCTCTGACCATGTGAAGTGTTCCCTGTTCAGAACCTACATCACACCATTATATGCTGCTCAATTGTGGTCTAAGTATAAGAAAAAGAGTATGCAGAGACTGAAGGTAGCATACAATGATGCAATGAGGTTGCTATTTCGTGTCCCTAGGTGGCATAGTGCCAGTCAATTGTTTGTGTCCACTGGAGTGCCAACCTGTGAGGCACTCTTAAGGCAGCTGATGTTTAGTTTTATGTGTCGCCTGGACAAGTCAGAGAACCACATAATTGAAACCTTAGTCAGCCCTCTGAAAAGCTGCTATAGATTCACTTCTAGGCTAAGACGGCATTGGTGCAATAGCTTATATATATTTTAGGCTAATATGCAATTTCTTAATGTGTAATTCTTTGTACTGTTTGATGTGTATATGGACCTGTGTCTGAAATAAAGCTTTAATAATAAAATAATAATAATAATAATAATAATAATAAGATTGTTCCTGATGTTGGGGAAGTCCAGAACAAGGGGTCACAGTTTAAGGATAAGGGGGAAATCTTTTAGGACCGAGATGAGAAAAACATTTTTCACACAGAGAGTGGTGAATCTCTGGAACTCTCTGCCACAGAAGGTAGTTGAGACCAGTTCATTGGCTATATTTAAGAGGGAGTTGGATGTGGCCCTTGTGGCTAAAGGGATCAGGGGGTATGGAGAGAAGGCAGGTACAGGATACTGAGTTGGATGATCAGCCATGATCATATTGAATGGCGGTGCAGGCTCGAAAGGCCGAATGGCCTACTCCTGCACCTATTTTCTATGTTTCTATGTTCTATGTGCAGGCAGATAAAAGTTGATCTTGGCATCATGATGGCCAATAAACATTTTGGGTCAAAGGGACCTGTTCTTGTGCTGTACTGATCTATGTTTCAAAAGCCTGATCAATGACGGCAAGTGTGCCAAACACCTCCTGCATTGTCCTGTCCACCAATGCCGCCACTTTCATGGAACTATGCAGCTGAACACCCTAGGTCTCGCTGTCCTGCCTTGTTGTACTTGCAAATGGTGCATACGCTTTGGGATGTCAGGAAGTGAGTCATTTACTGAAGGATACTCAACCTCTGACCTACTTTTGATGATACACAATGCATGTGGCTCCACAGTCATCCCCCGGCACATCAGTGTGGTGGAGGTGCAGCAATTTCTACAGGTGCCATTTAATCTGCCACTATATCTTTGGGATGTGGGTGGCACCTGGGAGAAACCCATACAGCCGGCCAGATGCGAGTCACACATGCACGGCAACTGAAAGCATGTTTGAACCAGATTTGTCGCTGGCACATTTCAGCAGCGTACCAATTGCTGGGCCACTGTGTCACCCACATGGTCTTACCTGGGCAATCTTCCAAATAAGTGGGTGGATGGCAGCGTTGTAATTGTACCGGAACAGCTTAGCTAAACACGCAGCCAGTTTTTGGGCGTCTTGAGTAATAACAGTCGGGAGTTGTCCGATTTCATTGCCTTTGTTACTTCCAGTGATCTAAGCCGTTTTCTTGTTAAATCACATGAAGTGAGCTAAATTGGCTGAAGACTCGCCTCGGTGAAGAAACTCAAGAGAGGGAATGATCAATCTTCTACTTGGAAATGTGATCTGCGTGTGGTCACACATGTTTCAGTGCAGTCTAGAGTACTTGTATGCCAGGCCTTATTTGCTGTTCAATTGTCCACTACCATTCACAACTAAAGGTAGACACAGAATGCTGGGGTAACTCAGCGAGACTACAGCATTTTGTGTTTATCTTTGGTTTAAACCAGCATCTGCAGTTGCTTCTGACACCATTCGCAACTAGATGTGGCAGTGTTGCACAGCATTGATCTGATATTGTGCTTGTGGAATTGCCTACCCACTGTCATACTATTCTGGCATAACACCAGATTGAGGTTCATAAATGTGATAATAAATTCCCTTTGTATCCTTTGTATAAATCCATAATTCATAGGTGCAGAGGTAGGCCATTCGGCCTATCAAGGCTACTCCACCATTCAATCACGGCTGATTTATCTTACCCTCCCATCCCCATTTCCCTGTCTTCTCCCCATGGCCCCTGACACCTGTACTGATCAAGAATCTATTCATCTCCGTCTTAAAAATACCCAATGACAGCCTCCACAGCCGTCTGTGGCAATAAATTCCACAGATTCACCACCTTCTGACTAAAGACCCATTGAAAACCCTTGGATCATCTTTAATCAGATTTCACTGGAATTTATCTTGCACTAAATGTATCTGTACTTGATGGCTTTATCATGTATCTGTACTTGATGGCTCGATTATAATCATATAGTCCACTGACTGGTTAGCATACAACAAAAAGCGTTTCACTGTACCTCTGTACACATGACAATAAACTCAATTAAAACTAAACTAAATAGATTGGCATTTCATTGTCAAGTATGACCATTGCTGCTCAGAGTACTATGTTATCCATTCATTTATATCCATCTGCTAATTGTATTGTGTTTGTATTAATCTTTGTATTAATTAAACATTCATATTATTATTAATGTTTAATGTTTTGTCTCATACCTAACTGTCACCGTATGTCATGCTGTCACTTGCGGGCGGAGCACAAAGGCAAATTCCTTGTATGTGAATCCTTGGCCAATAAACTTATTCATACATTCATTCCTTCATCTACTCCCGCTTTATATCTAAGACTATCAGCAAGACACCACAAGCCAAATTTCTATAACTGAGTTGGCACTAACATCTCCAAGTTAATGATTAGTATGAGATTGTAACACATTTCAAAATAAAAAGGACCATCTAGTTAGTTCAAGCTATTTTTAACAAAGGAAAATGCCAGATGTCTGTGCGTGCAAAGCTCAAAACTCTACCTCGTGCTCTGAGCATAAAACCTAGGCTCATATTTTAGTGGAGTGAGAGAATATTAATGGAAGGTACAGTACTCTGGATGAGACTTTCTTGGAAACATCCTCTCCACATCCACTCTATCTGAGCCTAGATTCCACAGAATCTAGAATTTAGAAAATTCTTACATGTCAATTCTTCTGCACAGTTCAAATAAACACATCTAAATAGTTCTGCTTATGCGCCACTCTGTTATTATGAAACCAGGTGTGTGACGAAGAAAATATGTCCTACATTTACATCAAGTAGATTCAAGGAGGTGAAAAGCTTTTTCGCCGAACTGAAATCCTGTTACATTAGCACAGTATTTAATAAGCAATTCACATTGTATTGCTGAAGAGAAAGGCTTCAAAATTGTCTTGCCAAGTGGTTACATGTAAAACCGCTGTCAGTCACCCAACAGAAGGTGAAATGTTGTCCATGTTTGTCTTTCACCACAGAGGATGACAAATCTATGACAGGTTAATTATTAAAGGCACCTACTCAGTGATAAACTGCTCACTGATGCACAGTGTGAGTTCCATCAGGTTCACTCAGTTCAAGACTTCTCACATCCTTTGTCTGAAGGGAAACTAAGGAACAGAATCCCCGAGGTGAGACGAAATCAACTGCCAATTTAGTACCAATTGTTTAACCAGATGTGACTGAAGGGTTACTTGCAACATTGAAGTGACAAGAGACGAGGTAAAAGCTAGTTGTAGGTAGCACAAAGGACGTGGTAACCAGAGAGCAATGATCTCAAATGATCGGACATTGCAGTGGAAGTACCCGATGAGTGTTCTAGGTACATCCATTTTTAGATGCTTCATCAGTGTCTTGTGCTTCATTCTAAGGCAAGAGAGGACTTCATGAACAAGAGTGGACAGTCGTGTTTTATGACTGTTGGCAGACCAATTTCCCTCCTGGGATGAATAAAGTTCTATCGTATCGTATCATATGAGTGGCTGGAGTCATGGGCAGAAATCCTGGGGGGGGAACAGGATGGAGCACGTCCCCCCCCAAAGCTCTGAGAGGTGGGGGACAATCCACCCCCCCCCCCACATGTTTTGTAATCCGGACTTTATCAGACGCTTTCTAAGGGTTGAATCGACACGTTCACGGGGTCTTTCATCGCCTGGTGTGGCCTAAAATCAAAATGAAAGCCCCCGCAAACGGGCCGATTCAATCCCACGATTCGGGGCGGACCAAGCTGCTGTTGCTGGAGTTCGGAGTCGGTCACTAACCAGGTCAGCTCCCGATGTTACCGTCCACAGAGTCCACGGCCGAAGCCGCATGCGCATGCACGCTCACGGCCGCCAAGAAATTGTGTCCCCTCCATGTTTTGATAGCCATTTCCGTGCCTGGCTGGAGTATTCAGTTACATCTGCAAATCTCTCGGTAATATAGCAGTTCAGGATCACAAATAGCAAGATCCTAAAACACTAGAAATATCCAGACTTGAGCTGGGAAGTGGTTGGTCCCATATGAAGAATACAAATGGCAACGATATCCAATCAGAAAGCCTAACAAACTCACCAGGACTTTTAACAATACAAATTTATTATCATTTGAGCCCCAGTGAGACTCAAACGAAATGTTGTTTCCACAGCCATACAAACAAAGACACTGTCTTACAGACATACACATAATTAAATTCACACAAACATCCATCACAGTGAAGCCACTGTGATGGAAGGCAAGTCTTTTCTCTCCCCTGTTCTCCGTGTCTCTCCCGATGTCCAAGCCCCAGGCGGGCGATGATGAGTCCCACGGCCATTTTAGGCCGCGCGGGGCGATTTACGGCCCCGCTCCCGGTCTGAAAGTCACAATGTTGGAGCCCCCGGCGGGCGCTGTGATGTCCCACGGCCATGAAGCCGCGCCGGGTGATGTTCGTCCCGGTCCGGGTTGTTCCAACCCCGTGACACCGGCTGGAGAAGTCGCGTTGCGGGAGCTCCGGGAAGCGGTCTCTCTCTCTCTCCTCCCAGACCCGCGAGCTCCCGATGTCGCGGTCCACCGGACCTGCGGCTGCGGCTGCGTTGCTGGAGCCTCCGAGCCCCAGGAGTCGAGTCGCAGCAGCGAGTCACCGCCGCTCCCCACGCTCCGAGGCCGGCCACCCCCGACGATGGTGAGTCCGCAGATCCGCAGCTCCGCAGTCTCCGGGACTGGAGCCCCCGGGTCGTTCAGGTTGGAGGCTGCTCCACGGTGCTAGGCCCCAACGACAGCCGAGACCCGACAGGGAAAAAGTCGGGTCTCCCGGACAGGGAAGAGATTTAAATAGTTTCCCCCCCTCCCCCCCCCCCCCCCCCCCCCGCCCCCCACATTTACACATTTAAAAATACTATTAAAAAACAGCAAACACTACATTTAACTAGACAAAATATAAAAAAAAGACAGACAGGCTGTAGGGGCCGCTGCAACGGGTGAGTCGCGCCGCCAACCGCCACACACACACACACTTAACGGCATTAACATCATGGGATTCTTCACAATAAACATTCTGGGAATCGCTTTTTGCCAGAAACATAGGGGACCAGCTCTGCAAATATGTTGGCTGCAAGAATAGGTCAGAATAGAGGCATTCTGTTCCGAGACTCAGTGCCCCAACTCCCTAAAGCCTTTCCACCAACTGCAACTTGAAAGAATGTTTTGGAATGGACCTGAATAAGCAGTTCCAACAATAACATGAAACGACTGTAATTACGCTCCTGGAAAACCTACTGCATTTGCTCACTCCACTGACAAACAATGCCTACAATGTACACTCTTTATAAGATGTGCACACACTAGCAAATGGCCACGAATGTACTCTGGGTCATGTCTTCAACATCTATTAGGTGGGATGGGCAAAGATTAAAGGAGATGTGCGGGGCAAGTTTTTTTTATATATAGAGGGTGGTGAGTGCCTGGAACGAACTGCCAAGTTGGTGGTTGAGGCTGATAGGCTAAGGTCATAAGGGATAAGAGTAGAATTCGGCCATTGGGTCCGTCAAGTCTACTCCACCATTCAATCATGGCTGATCTATCTCTCTGTCCTAACCCCATTCTCCTGCCTCCTTTGATTTAGATTTAATTTTGATTTGATTGTAGATCGTAAATTGATTGGGACAAAAAGAAATATATAAACCAAGCGCACAAACTCAAAGATATGTACAGATATATATCTATAAAAATATTCAAAGCATTGAAGTAGTTCTAACACACAGCCAATTTCATTGTTTTGACTAGAATTTCAGGAATTGGATGTGCAAAATTCTAGTTGGGCAAAATACCCTGCAGTCCTGCTTTTAACCAGCTAGGCGCGATTTCAAACAATAAAGTAAAGTACATTTGCACCTAAATACCTTCACAAGAATTCAATTGTCTCTGAGTATTTCACAGAACAGTAATAGTTCTATGGTTTCCCCTCAGCTACCTTCACTTGTGTATTTATTGCTTCAGGGATTTTGTTGTGATATGCCCTAGTGACTGTGCCCTAGAAACACTTCAAACATAAATCATTTGATTGCAAATTGTTTTGGGACATTGAAGATGTAAGTACTAACTGAACATATGGTTGAAAAGATAAGTTACATCGAGTCTTTCAAAGCCTGTGAAAAAGCCGGTCACAACGCAGTAAGAATGAGGGTGTTCCAGAAGGGTAGATGATAGATACAAACGGGATTGGGTGAAAGTGTTCAGGTGGCAGTTGTCCAAAGCTATTTATGACAGAAAACGTACGATACGATAGAACTTTATTTATCCATGGGGGGAAATTGGTCTGCCCAGTCGTAAAATACAAGAAGATCATGAAAGATGAAATTAAAGTGACAAGTGGAAAGGGTTGGGAATGTGCAAAGATTGGGGGGAGGGGGAGGGGGTTTACAGTTTGATAGCCACAGGGAAAAAAGGCCCTTCACCCACAATGTCCATGCCTAACAGGATATCCAATTAAACTAATCCCCTCTGCCTGCAAGTGATCCCTATCTCTGCCTGTCATACATAGCCCGGTGACTAAGTAAAATCCTCTTCACTTTAGACCTTAGAGATGCAGTGTGGATACAGGCCCTTCCACCCACCGAGTCAGCACCAACCAGAGATCACCCCGTGTAATAAGACCATCACACGCCAGGGACAATTTATAATTTACAGAAGCTAATTCACTTACAAACCTATACATCTTCGGATCTCCACCCTCAACACACAGATGGCTTGTGGCTGCAAAGCCCAGTTGTCGCTGCTTACTGTTAACTGATAAGCTGCTCAATTCCAGAACTGTTTCTGGAGACTGAGTGTCTGGCAAACTCGCTCCACTCAATCATCGGCGTGAGAAGTGATAACTTGCAATGCTTGGTCCGCTCTGGTTTAGTTTGGAGATACCGTGTGGAAACAGGCCCTTCAGCCCACCGAGTGCACGCCGGCCGACCAACCATCACCCATACACTTGTCAATGTTATCCAGGTTTTGCATCCTCCGCAAGCAAATAAAATGTACTTGTTGATAAGTAATAGGAGCAGAATTAGGCCATTTGGCCCATCATTTACTCCGCCATTCAACCATGGCTGATCTTTTCCTCCTAACCCCATTCTTCTGCCTTCTCCCCATAACCCCCGACACTTGTACAATTCAAGAATCTATCTATCTCTGCCTTAAAAATATCCATTGACTTAGCCTCCACAGCCTTATGTGGCAATGAATTCCACAGATTCATTGTGAGGGACAAGGTAACTTCTGGAGATAATTCTTTGTCCTTCAGTTTTGGGATGGGGAAGACCTCACTTCTGCTTGCATTCTAAGTAATGAAATAGCTGGAAAATGCCACCTGCCTCACACATGCCAAAATTTAGAAATATTTCAAATAAACCCCTTCACAAGCTTTATTCTTTAATCATTACCTCAAAATGCTTTCACTGAGGCTTCTCCTGCTGTCATTCTGCCCTGAGAGAATAAAAGGAAGTACCTTTAGAAAGGAGAAGAGGGAGGAATTTCTTTAGTCAGAGGGTGGTGAATCTGTGGAATTCAGAAGGCTGGGGTTGCTGTCATTGGGTATTTTTAAGGTGGTGATTGATAGATTCTTGATTAGTAAGGGAGGTACAGGTTATGGGGAGAAGGCCAAATGGGCTTGAGAGGGATAGATCAGCCATGACTGATTAGAGGGGTAGACCGATGGGCCGAATTGCCTAATTCTGCTCCCATGACTAATGATCATATCACCTCCTCCCATAATCCCCATTCCAAAGTCCCTCTCCTTCCACTGATTCACTCCCTGCACAAGGTTTCTGCTACCTTCTGTCAATTGAGTCAGTGACCCTCAGTAAGCCAGGCATTCTGAAAGATGTGAGTGGAATCTGGAATGCTTGAGGGGAAGAGCACCAA
This sequence comes from Leucoraja erinaceus, assembly GCF_028641065.1. Taxonomy (NCBI): domain Eukaryota; kingdom Metazoa; phylum Chordata; class Chondrichthyes; order Rajiformes; family Rajidae; genus Leucoraja; species Leucoraja erinaceus. Next base: position 1,244,940 of record NC_073421.1, read on the forward strand.
TGGACATGCTGGAGGTATTGAGAAGTTCCCTTTGTTGGTGAATGGGAACTTGGCAGATCACTAATCACCATGGATGGGACTCCACTAATCCTGCTTCTTTCCAACTGCCCAAAAGGCATCTGATTGTTTTCAAAGTCAGAGGATTGTGTTGAGATTTGATTATCCTGCTGTAGGAAAGATGCCATTTAGCTGGAGAGAGTGTAGAGAACAGGGTTGGGCAATCAAGAACTCGAGTACATTCATTTAAGGTGAGAAGGGGAAAGATGTAATAGGAACCTAAGGATTCATGAGCTGTCAGAGGTAGTTGGGACGGGTGCAATAACAAATTTAAAAGACATTTGGACAGGTATATGGATAGGGAATATTTAAAGGGATATAGGCCAAATGCTAATGGGACTAGGTTTGATGAGGCATCTTATGGGCCAGTCCCACTTAGGCGATTTTTTGGGCAACATGTTGAAAAATCTTTGGCGATAGTTGCGACAATTATAATTGTCGTAGGTTGACGTATGTGTTGTCGTAGGTGAATTCCATTAAAACTAGTCCCTGGCAGTCACCTAAAGAGTCGCCTAGGTAGACAAAAGTGCTGGAGAAACTCAGCGGATGCAGCAGCATCTATGGAGCGAAGGAAATAGGCACCGTTTCGGGACGAACGGGTTTCGGCCTATTTCCTTCACTCCATCGATGCTGCTGCACCCGCTGAGTTTCTCCAGCAGCTCTTTTGTCTACCTTCAATTTTCCAGCATTTGCAGTTCCTTCTTAAACAAATAAAGACACCTAAATAGGACAGGTTCTTTAGTTAGTACGGAGGAATTCAGCAGAAGAGCCCGCTTCTTCACTCTGTGACTGTATAACCGCAGATAACCAGTGATCAATATTCAATGAGTGCAACTTAACTGGGGCCATAAAGATGGAAAGACGTGCATCTGAGAATGGAACGACTGCTGTTTTAAGAAATCATTAAACGTTTACCTGATTTCAACACTCTTCAGTTCCGATGTGTTAATGACAAGCGGTTTTATCGACCTAACAAGGAAGTTAACCAACATCCATGGTATTACAAAAGGGACTCCAACCGTCAATATTTATCACACAGATAATCATCCATTTCCATCTGCCAGGCATTGAACCATACCATGCCGCAGTTCCAAACGGACAATGTTATGTAAAATTATATTAGGAAATGCATGTGGGGCAAAAGAAAAAAAGCACATTGTAAAGTATAGAGAAAGAGGAGCAAGAGAATTACAGGACTTCCTATTAAAGCACAGTAGCACTGTTGGAGCTGCTGCCTCACGGCACCAGAGGCCCGGGTTCGATTACGGACTTTGGCTGCTGTTTGGGTGACGTTTGCATGTTTTCCTTTGTGACCACCTTGGGTTTCTTCTGGATGCTCTGCATTCCTCCCATGATCCCAAGATATGAGGATTTGTAGGTTAATTAGCCTCTGTAAATTGTCCCTCATGTACAGGGAGTAATTGCAAAAGTAGGATGACATAATACTAGTGTGAACGGGTGATCGATGGTCGGCGTGGACTCGGTGGGCCAAAGGGCCCATTTTCATGCTATATCTCTAAACTAAATGGGGAAAAAAAAGATAAACTGCTGGTATAACTCAGCAGGTCAGGTAGCATCTATGGAGGACATGGAGAAGTGATGTTTCGGGTGGTGACCCTTCTTCAGACTTACACGTAGATCCACCAAAGAATAATTCCATTGCAGGTCTGGGTGAGTGAAGCCCCGAGCTGCGAGAGTGGCAGGGTGAGGGCCTGCTGTTGCCAGTGCTTGGTGGAGAGTGTAGAACGCAAGCTATGGAAGGCAAACTGTTGTGAGAAGTAGTGTACTGAGTGTAGGTACCAGAAAGCCTGGCTAGGTCTGAACTGACACCACCTTTAGATACCACAGGAAGGGGTATTTGTCAATCAAGGACCCAAACTAAGAACTAAACCCACTCTACAAGAAGCCCCGCCTTCCTACAATTCTTCTGAAACGGCGAACCTCAAAGAACTTGAGGAAACCATCAATGCTGTCCCCACAAATCCTTCCAAATACACAGGCAGGGAAAGCAAAGTTGGGAAAAGGAGAAGTACAATGGGATCTGGGGGTCCTTGTACATCAGTCAATGAAATTAACCATGCAGGTACAGCAGGCAGTGAAGAAAGCGAATGGCATGTTGGCCTTCATAACAAGAGGAGTTGAGCAAAAGAGGTCCTTCTACAGTTATACAGGGCCCCAGTGAGACCACACCTGGAGTATTGTGTGCAGTTTTGGTCCCCTAATTTGAGGAAAGACATTCTTGCTATTGAGGGAGTGCAGTGTAGGTTAACAAGGTTAATTCCCGGGATGGCGGGACTGTCATATGCTGAGAGAATGGATCGGCTGGGCTTGTACACTCTGGAGATAACAAGGATGAGAGGGCATCTTATTGAAACATATAAGATTATTAAGGGTTTGGATTCGCTAGAGGCAGGAAACATGTTCCCGATGTTGGGGAAGTCCAGGACCAGAGGCCACAGTTTAAGAATAAGGGGTAGCCATTTAGAACGGAGATGAGGAAACACTTTTTCCACACAGAGTTATGACTCTGTAGAATTCTCTGCCTCAGCACTCTTGGAAAGAGAATTCAAAAGATTCCCCATCGTCTGGGTAAAACATTTCTCTTTTTCGGAATCCTGAGTGATTCTACCCTTATTTTGTGCCTGCGATCCACTGGTCCCAGCATTTCCAGCCAGGAGAAATCTTCATCACAAAATACAACAGAGAAACGGGCCCTTCGGCCCACCGAGTCCACACCGACCAGCGATCCCCTACACACCAGGGACAATTCACAATTTACAGAAGCCAAATGAACCTATAAATCTAAATGTACCTGGTGTGTGGGAGGAAACCGGAGCACCCAGAGAAAACTCATGTGGTCAAGGAGCGAATGGCCCAACTCGGTACAGGCAGCATCCGCAGACATGATCGACGCCGGGTGCATTAAGGCACCACTTCTACCGCTGCAACATCTATGCCTGGTGCAGATGCTCTGCCACAGAAGGCAATGGAGGCCAATTCAATTGATGTTTTCAAGAGGGAGGTAGATTTTGCTCTTGGGGCTAAAGGAATCAAGGGATATGGGGAGAAAGCAGGAAAGGGGTACTGATTTTAGATGATCAGCCATGATCATATTGAATGGCGGTGCTGGCTCGAAGGGCCGAATGGCCTACTCCTGCACCTATTTTTCTATGTTTCTACACAGCAAAATATTTCAAAAAATGTTAAATTGTTATATGTTTAAATGAGATCACCTATCATTTATATGATTTACTATTTCAGGATTATTTAACCCAGTGTCTGAATTCCAATCAATGCTCACTTGTTCACGATTTTCAATAAAATATTTGAAACTTTTATTGGTCTGCCACTGTGACTCCCCTCGGGCTCCTTCCTGCAGCTGCAAACATTGTTCTTTGCCCGAGCACACTTTCACGTGACTTGACGGATTCCCTATTGAATTGCTGATAACGTTTTTAATTTGTCTTGTTCATTTGGATACCGAAAATCAGCAATAGGACATGCAGCTCCTTCCTTTTCAAGCACTCAGTAAAACCACTAAACCCGAACTAAAGCCAAGAACAAACAGAAATACTCTCCAAACTTAAAAATAATGCAGAGAAATAGCTCCCCTTCTTCTGCTGTGTGCCGGGGTTTATACATTGCCCTCCAGAATGTTTGGGACAAAGACCCATCATTTATTTATTTGCCTCTGTACTCCACAATTTGAGATTTATAATCCACAATTTGAGATTTATTATCTCAAATAGAAAAAAAAAATCCCATGTGGTTAAAGTGCACATTGTCAGATTTTAAGAAAGGCCATTTTTATACATTTTGGTGTCACGATGTAGAGATTACAGCTGTGTTTCAGGGCACCATAATGTTTGGGACACGTGGCTTCACAGGTGTTTGTAATTACTCAGGTGTGTTTAATTGCCTCCTTAATGCAGGTATAAGAGAGCTCTCAGCACCAAGTCTTTCCTCTAGTCTTTCCATCACCTTTGGAAACTTTTAATGCGATTCATCAACATGAGGACCAAAGTTGTGCCAATGAAAGTCAAAGAAGCCATTATGAGACTGAGAAACAAGAATAAAACTGCTAGAGACATCAACCAAACATTAGGCTTACCAAAATCAACTGTTTGGAACATCATTAAGAAGAAAGAGATCACTGGTGAGCTTCCTAATCGCAAAGGGACTGGCAGGCCATGGAAGACCTCCACAGTTGACGACAGAGGAATTATCTCTCTAATAAAGACAAATCCCCAAACACCTGTCCGACAGATCAGAATCACTCTTCAGGAGTCAGATGTGGATTTGTCAATGACCACTGTCCGCAGAAGGCTTGATGAACAGAAATACAGAGGCTACACTTCAAGATGCAAACCATTGGTTGGCCGCAAAAATAGCATGGCCACGTTACAGTTTGCCAAGAAGTACTTGAAAGAGCAACCACAGTTCTGAAAAAAGGTCTCGGGGACAGATGAGATGAAGATTAACTTATATTAGAGTGATGGCAAGAGCAAAGTATGGAGCGGAGATGGAACTGCCCAAGATCCAAAGCATGCCACCTCATCTGTGAAACACGGTGGTGGGGGTGTTATGGCCTGGGTATGTATGGTTGCTGAAGGTACTGGCTCACTTATCTTCATTGATGAAACATCTGCTGATGGTAGTAGCATCATGAAATCTGATGTGTATAGACACATCCTATCTGCTCACGTTTAAACAAATGCCTCAAAACTCATTGGCCAGCAGTTCATTCTACAGCAAGACAATGACCCCAAACATACTGCTCAAGCAAAGAAGTTTTTCAAAGCTAAAAAATGCTCAATTGGCCAAGTCAATCACCCGATCTGAACCCAATTGAGCATGCCTTTTATATGCTGAAGAGAAAACTGGGGACTAGCCCCCAAAACAAGCATAAGCTAAAGATGGCTGCAATACAGGCCTGGCAGAGCATCACCAGAGAAGACAACCAGCAACTAGTGATGTCCGTGAATCGCAGACTTCAACCAGTCATTGCATGCAAAGGATATATAACAAAATACTAAACATGAGTACTTTCATTTACATGACATTGCTGTGTCCCAAACAATACGGTGCCCTGAAATTGGGGGACAATGTATAAACACTGCTGTAATTTCTACATGGTGAAACCAAAATGTATAAAAATGTATTAAAATATGACATTGTCCTATCTTGGACACATGACAATAAACTCTCTTGACTTGACATTGTGCACTTAAACCACATGTGATTTGTTTCTATTACAAATCTCATATTGTGGAGTAGAGGGGCAAATAAATAAATGATGTGTCTTTGTCCCAAACATTATGGAGGGCACTGTACATAAAACAACATTAGAAATAGGAGTATTAAGCCATGCTGCCCTTGGACTCTACTTCACCACTCATTTATCATGGCCAATCTTCCACCTCAGCATCATTTTCCAGCATTATCCCCACAACATTTCATACTATTCCCTTAACATGTAGAAATCTATCAATGGATTTTGAAAGGAGGCCTCTCATTGACTAAACTACTACTCTTTGTTTTTCTGAACCTTTGAAGGAGTTAAGAATCTCATGGTTCAGCAAGTTAAGTGCAGCTCCAAAGGATTACGGTCAGTTATAGTAAACTCATGACATATTAAGTAGAAACAAAAAAACCGCTGAGACACAAGATGTTGGAGTAACACAGCGGGTCAGCAGCATCCATGGACATGATGGATAGGTGATGTTTCGGGTTGAGATCCACTTCATACATGTGTAGGAAGGAAGGAAATGCAGATGCTAGTGTAAGTCACCCATTCCTTCTCTCCAGAGATGCTGCTGCTGCCTGTCCCACTGATTTACTCCAACTTTCACTTCATACATTGCAGGGATGGGGGACAAAGAAAGTTAGAAGACTCATCATTCATTCCTTCTTCTCCTTAATTCCATCTGGCAGAAGGTATAGAAGCTTGAAAATGCTTAACCAGGCCCGTACGAAGCTTTTCAAAAAGGGGGGTGGCATGACAGGATTACAAAAAATTTAATGTGAAATAATGTGCGTGAAGCGTGAAGTCCCTCGATGCCGGGGTTTTTAGATGCTCTCTGATGCATTCTGAGCCTTATTTTGGAGCATTTTTGCACCAAATGTATGACCAATATTTCAGAAATTAACAGGAACCTGAGAGGTAGCTTTTTCACACAAAGGGTGCTGGGTGTATGTAACGAGCTGCCAGAGGAGGTAGTTAAGGCTGGGACTATCCTAATGTTTAAGAGACATTTGGACACGTACATGGATAGGACAGATTTAGATGGATATGGGCCAAACGCGTGTGAGTGGGACTAGTTTAGATGGGACATGTCGGTCGGTGTGGGCAAGTTGGGCTGAAGGGCCTGTTTCCACACTGCATCATTCTATGACTAAAAAGTGAAGAAGAAAAATGCATGTAGATAAGTAGAGCAGATTTGAAAGAGGAGTGAAATGTAAAGGCAGAGAGAGGTTTATGGGTGGAAAGGAACATAGGAAAGGAGGCGGGAGAGTGGGCTTGGGCAGATGGGTGAAGGGAAAATAGTCACAGTGCTGGAGTAACTCAGTGGGTCAGGCAGCATCTGCGGAGAACATGAATAGGCGATGTTTCACAGAGTGCTGGAGTAACTCAGCGAGTCAGGCAGCATCTGTGGAGAACATGGATAGGTGACATGTCACAGAGTGCTGGGGTAACTCAGTGGGTCAGGCAGCATCTCTGGAGAAATGGTATAGATTATATTTCGGGTCAAGACCGTTCTTCAGAAATATTGATGGTGACATGCATCGATATTCCTGAATGTTACCCAAACCATCGTGAGCTACTTTGTTACGGTGCTTACCCTCTCCTATAACATCGCTGCTGCCTTGGGTGATGCAGGACAGGACACAAGCTTTGGGACACAGTGTGAAGCTGTTGCCGTCTGTCCCAGCATGGTAAAAACCTGGATGGAGTGGATTTGGAGAGGATGGTTCCACTAGTGGGAGAGTCTAGGACCAGTGGCCACAGCCTCAGAATTAAAAGACATTCCTTTAGGAAGGAGATGAGCAGGAATTTCTTAAGTCAGAGGGTGGTGAACTGTGGAATTCATTGCCACAAACAGCTGTGGAGGTCAAGTCAATGGACATTTTTCAGGAGATTGATAGATTCTTGATTGATACGGGTGTCAGAGGTAATGGGGAGAAGGCAGGAGAATGGGTTTGAGAGGGAAAGATAGTCATAGTGATACAGTGTGGAAACAGGCCCTTCGGCCCAGCATGCCCCATCTGCACTAGTCCCACCTGCCCACGTTTGATCCATATCCCTCCGAACCTGTCCTATCCATGTACCTGTCTAACTGTTTCTTAAATGTTGTGATAGTCCCTGCCTCAACTACCTCTTCTGGCAGCTTGTTCCATACACCTACCACCCTTTGTGTGAAAAACCCCACAGATTCCTATCTTTTGTCCTCCACCTTAAACTTATGTCCTCCTCTCCTCGATTCACTTACTCTGGGCAAAAGACTCAACCATATCTATTCAAATCATGATTTTATACACCTCTATTAGATCATCCCTCATCCTCCTGTGCTCCATGAAATAGTCCCAGACTACTCAACCTCTCCCTATATCACTGTACCCTTTCCAGTTTGATGACATCTTTCCTATAACATGGTGCCCAGAACCATATAACCATATAACAATTACAGCACGGAAACAGGCCATCTCGACACTTCTAGTTCGTGCCGAACACATAATCTCCCCTAGTCCCATATACCTGCGCTCAGACCATAACCCTCCATTCCCTTCCCATCCATATAACTATCCAATTTATTTTTAAATGATAAAAACGAACCTGCCTCCACCACCTTCACTGGAAGCTCATTCCACACAGCTACCACTCGCTGAGTAAAGAAGTTCCCCCTCATGTTACCCCTAAACTTCAGTCCCTTAATTCTCATGTCATGTCCCCTTGTTTGAATCTTCCCTACTCTCAGTGGGAAAAGCTTTTCCACGTCAACTCTGTCTATCCCTCTCATCATTTTAAAAACCTCTATCAAGTCCCCCCTTAACCTTCTGCGCTCCAAAGAATAAAGCCCTAACTTGTTCAACCTTTCTCTGTAACTTATGTTGCACTTAGTTGCTGAAACCCAGGCAACATTCTAGTAAATCTCCTCTGTACTCTCTCTATTTTGTTGACATCCTTCCTATAATTAGGCGACCAAAATTGTACACCATACTCCAGAATTGGCCTCACCAATGCCTTGTACAATTTTAACATTACATCCCAACTTCTATACTCAATGCGCTGATTTATAAAGGCCAGCACACCTAAAGCTTTCTTTACCACCCTATCTACATGAGATTCCACTTTCAGGGAACTGTGCACAGTTATTCCCAGATCCCTCTGTTCACCTACATTCTTCAATTCCCTACCATTTACCATGTACGTCCTATTTTGATTTGTCCTGCCAAGATGTAGCACCTCACACTTATCAGCATTAAACTCCATCTGCCATCTTTCAGCCCACTCTTCCAACTGGCATAAATCTCTCTGTAGACTTTGAAACTCTACTTCATTACCCGCAACCCCACCTATCTTAGTATCATCTGCATACTTACTAATCCAATTTACCACACCATCATCCAGATCATTGATGTACATGACAAACAACAGTGGACCCAACACAGATCCCTGTGGCACCCCACTGTGGCCTCCAACCTGACAAACAACCATCCACCATTACTCTCTGGCATCTCCCATTCAGCCACTGTTGAATCCATCTTGCTACTCCACCATTAATACCCAACCATTGAACCTTCTTAACCAACCTTCCATGAGGAACCTTGTCAAAGGCCTTACTGAAGTCCATATACACAACATCCACTGCTTTACCCTCATCAATTTCCCGAGTAACATCTTCAAAAAATTCAAGAAGATTAGTTATACATGACCTTCCAGGCACAAATCCATGTTGACTGTTCCTAATCAGACCCTGTTTATCCAGATGCTTATATATATTATCTCTAAGTAGCCTTTCCATTAATTTGCCCACCACTGACGTCAAACTAACAGGTCTATAATTGCTAGGTTTACTCTTAGACCCCTTTTTAAACAATGGAACAACATGCGCAGTACGCCAATCCTCCGGCACTATTCCCGTTTCTAATGACATTTGAAATATTTTTGCCATAGCCCCTGCTATTTCTACACTAACTTCCCTCAATGTCCTAGGGAATATCCTGTCCGGACCTGGAGACTTATCCACTTTTATATTTCTCAAAAACAGAACTGAACACAATACTCTGAATGCGGCCTCACCAACTTTTTATGCAACTGCAACATGACCTCCCAACTTCTATACTCAGCCTGGCCCGCTGAGTTACCCCAGCACTCTGTGAAATGTCACAGAACAGGGCAAGATTAACAAGTTTGCTGATGATACAGAAGTGAGCGGTTTTGCAGATAGTGAAGATGGTTGTGAAAGATTGCAGCAGGATCTGGATCAATTAGCCAGGTGGGCAGAGGAATGGTTGGTGGTTGCATGGTTCCTTGAAGGTCGTGTTGCAGGTGTATATCAGGTGGCCAAAAAGTATTTTGCCACTTTGGCCTTCATCAGTCAGAGTATTGAGTATAGAAGTTGTGAGGTCATGTTGCATTTGTATAAGACTTTGGTGAGACCGCGTTTAAAATATTGTGTTCAGTTCTGGGCACCATGTTATAGGAAAGATGTCAAACTGAAAAGAGTACAGAGATCCCCATCCTGGATCAGTTCAATCAGGGTTGTGTCATCCGCAAACTTGAGAAGCTTGACAGAGGTGCAGTCATTGGTGTGACGAGAGGAGGGGGAGAGTACTCGTCTTGCGATGCTCCTATGCTGAGTGTTTGCGAGTCCGAGATATGCATTCCCACCTCACATGCTGCTTCCTGTCCGTCAGAAAGCTGTTGATCCACCGACAGAGGGGTTCAGGCACAGGCAACTCGGAAGGTTTGGAGCATAGTAGCTCTGGCACAATGGTGTTGAATGCAGAGCTAAAATCAATAAAACAAAATCCTCGCATAGGTTCCCTGGCGGTCTAGGTGCTGGAGGATGAAGTGCAGGCCCAGATTGACTGCATCATCCACAAATCTATTGGTCTAATATGCAAAATGCAAAGGGTCCAGCAGAGGGATTGTGATATTTTTCAGCTTGGCCAGCACAAGCCTTTCAACGGTCTTCATGACTACAGAAGTCAGTGCGACAGGCCTGTAGTCCTTTGGACCAGTAATCCTTACCTTTTTGGGTACAAGGACAATAGTGGAGACTTTGAAGCAAGCAGGGACTGGTTAAAAATGAGTAATTGGGTGTGAAGTGGTGATTGGAGTGGGAAAAGGTCCACTCTTTTCATACTGGAGTCTTGCCTTAAGTAGGTGTGAAGTGGTGAATGGGAAGGAGAGGGTGCAGGGTCCATTCTTTGCAGACTGGGGTCTGGCTGTGTTTGTTGGGATGGGGATTTCAGGGTTACGTTTCTGATTTTCAAACCTCATTTTAAAACTCATTCAGGTTGTTCGTCAGCTGGCGATTGTCCAAAGAGCGGGGGGCTTTCCTTTTATAGCTGGTGATTTCTTGCATGCCCTTCCAAACTGAAGAAGAGTCACTAGCTGAGAACTTGTTCCTCAACTTCTCAGAGTACCTTTCCTTGGCAGCTCTGATTCCTCTTCTCAGCTCTTTATCGATTAGGCTATCGGCTTGACGCATATTTGCCCCCAACACCCCCCCTCCCCCCGATCTCGAAATTGAAATGTTGCATCTGTATATAATGATCCCATTAAAATGTGTATTTATGTCACAAACTATGGAATTCATATTTTACAGTATTGTTATCAAGGAAAAGAAAGCAGTTCCAATTGTTTGATATTGTTTCATATTATTCATATGGAGGAGAAAATATAATAGCTCTAAAACCTACCTTAATTTTGCAATCTCACTAAAGATAATCCCCCTTTCACTCTCCCCTCCCTTCCTCTCTCCCTCCCCCCTCTCACATCCCCCTTCTTTCTTGCGGAGGGGGCTAAGATGAAGGTGGCGCAGGCCCCGTGGGCAGGGAGGGATGAAGGTGGCGTGTGCCCAGCGGGAGTGTGGCGGGGGCACAGCGGGGGTGGCGTGGGTCCAGCGAGGGTGGCGTGGACCCAGCAAGGGTCAGCGGGGGTGGCGTGGGTCCAGCGAGGGTGGCGTGGACCCAGCAAGGGTCAGCGGGGGTGGCGTGGGACCAGCGGGGGTGGCGTGGCGTGGGCCCAGCGGGGGTGGCGCGTGGGCGGCGTGGGCCCAGGGGGGGGTAGGTGGCGTGGGCCAGCGCGGGGGTGGTGTTGGGGAAGATGGCTTGGGCCCCGGCGGTGGGGAGAGGTGAGAGCCGCAGCGGCATCTAGTGTTGCGGTTGAAACCGTTGGGTGATTTTTTGTCTGGGGGGGGGAAAAAGGGGGGTGCTGTTGCACATTTTAATGGGATCATTATATACAGATGTAACATTTCAATTTCGATATTGTTTAATATTCATATGGAGGAGAAAATATAATAGCTCTAAAACCTTAATTTTGCAATCTCACTAAAGATAATCCCCCTTTCCCTCTTTCCCAGCGGGGTGGCGTGGGCCCAGCGGGGTGGCGTGGGTTCGGATTCAGCCACTCTTGCTTGGCGACGGGAGAACAGAGAACTGGCCGTTTCCAGAGTGAAAACGTTGATTTTTTTTTGATATTTTTTTTGGGTGATTTTTTCCTGGGGGGGGGGGGTGGGAAAGGGGGGTGCGGTCGCACCCAACGCACCCCCTCCCTTCGGACAGCCATGTTACCACCAGACTCAGGAACAGCTTCCTTGTCTGTTAGCAGGCTTCTTAAAGGTCCTTTCATAAGTTAGGGTACAGTCGCAATTCACCACTTCAGACATTGGACAATCTAAAGAACCGGTGAAATGCTGAAAGCTATATTCTACATTCTGTATCTTCCCCTTTGCTCTACCCATTGTACAGAAGTTTGACTTGATTGCGTTTATGTATAGTTCAGTGCATTCAGAAAGTATTCAGACCCCTTCATTGTTTCCACATTTTGTTACGTTACAGCCTTATTCTAAAATGGAATAATTCTTTTTTTTTTTAATCTTCAATCTACACACAATACCCCATAATAAAAGTGAAAACAGGTGTTTAGAAATTTTTGCAGAGTAATTAAAAATAAATAACTGCAATATTATATTTACAGAAGTATTCAGACCCTTTACTCAGTATTTTGTTGAGGCACATTTGGCAGCAATTACAGCCTCAGATCTTCTTAGGTATGACGCTACAAGCTTGGCACACCTGTATTTGGGTCATTTCTTCTCCTCAGATCCTCTCAAGCTCTGTCGGGTTGGATGGGGAGCGTCGATGCACAGCTATTTGCAGGTCCCTCCAGAGATGTTCGATCGGGTTCAAGTCCGGGTTCTGGCCGGGCCACTCAAGGACATTTACAGACTTGTCACGAAACCACTCTTGCGTTGTCTTGGCAGTGTGCTTAGGGTTGTTGTCCTGTTGGAAGGTGAACCTCCACCCCAGTCTGAGGTCCAGAACGCTCTGGAGCAGGTTTTAATCAAGGATCTCTCTATACATTGCTCCATTCATCTTTCCCTCGATTGTGACTAGTCTCCCAGTTCCTCCCACTGAAAAACATCCCCACAGCATGATGCTGCCACCACCATGCTTCACCGTAGGTATGGTATTGGCCAGTTGATGAGCAGTGCCTGGTTTCCTCCAGACATGACGCTTGGCATTCAGGCCAAAGAGTTCAATCTTGGTTTCGTCAGACCAGTGAATCTTGTTTCTCAAAGGTTTCAAAGGTTTCTTTATTAGTCACATACACCTAGGTGTAGTGAAATGCTCGTTGCATTTGTGAAGAAGTGAAGGGGTCAGAATACTTTCTGAATGCACTGGATATCTGATCTGTTTGGATAGCATGCAAAATAAAGCTCTTCACTGTACTTGGGTACATGTGACAATAATAAACTGAAAGCTGGGAAGTGAAAATGAACAGATGATCAGAAATGCATGGATGAGGTTTCAACAGCAGACAACCTGAGGCGCATTCAGGTGTGCCTTCATGGGGAAGGGTATTGAATTCATGCTAGAACTTTAATTTCATGCTTCATGTATTTTGTGTTTTTGTGTATTTTATGACTGTTGGAAGATCAATTTCCCTCCTGGGATAATATTCTATCGCATCGTATTGTATCGTAGAGCTGCACAAGATGTTGTCGAGTACACATTCAGTTCAGTTTAGTTTAGCACATGTACCAAGGTACAATGAAAAACATTTGTTGCGTCCTAACCAATCAGCAGAAAGACAATACATGATTACAATCAATCCATTTACATACAGATACACAATAAGGGAATAACGTTTAATGCAAGGTAAAGACAGCAAAGTCCAGTCAAGGATAGTCCAAGGATCAACAAAGAAACATAGAAAATAGCTGCAGGAGTAGGCCATTCGGCCCTTCGTGCCTGCACCGCCATTCAATATGATCATGGCTGATCATCCAACTCAGTATCCCGTACCTGCTTTCTCTCCATACCCTCTGATCCCCTTAGCCACAAGGGCCACATCTAACTCCCTCTTAAATATAGCCAATGAACTGGCCTCGACTACCCTCTGTGGCAGAGAGTTCCAGAGATTCACCACTCTCTGTGTGAAAAAAGTTTTTCTCATCTCGGTTTTAAAGGATTTCCCCCTTATCCTTAAGCTGTGACCCCTTGTCCTGGACTTCCCCAACATTGGGAACAATCTTCCTGCATCTAGCCTGTCCAACCCCTTAAGAATTTTGTAAGTTTCTATAAGATCCCCTCTCAATCTCCTAAATTCTAGAGAGTATAAACTAAGTCTATCCAGTCTTTCTTCATAAGACAGTCCCGACATCACAGGAATCAGTCTGGTGAACCTTCTCTGCACTCCCTCTATGGCAATAATGTCCTTCCTCAGATTTGGAGACCAAAACTGTACACAATACTCCAGGTGTGGTCTCACCAAGAGCTAGATAGTAGCTCAGGACTGCTCTCTGGTTGGGGTAGGATGGTTCTGTTGCCTGATAATAGCTGGGAAGAAACTGTCCCCGGATCTAGAGGTGTGCGTTTTCACACTTCTGTACCTCTTGCCCAATGGGAGAGGGGGGAGAAGAGGGAGAGGCCAGGGTGCGACTCGTCCTTGATGATGCTGCTGGCCTTGCCGAGGCAGCGTGAGGTGAAAATGGAGTCAATAGAAGGGAGGTTGGTTGTGTGTGATGGTCTGGGCTGCGTCCACAATTAGCTGCAATTGCTTGCGGTCTTGTATGGAGCTGTTCCCAAACCAAACTGTGATGCATCCTGAAAAAATGCTTTCTATAATCTTCTATGCATCTGTAGAAGTTGGTGAGAGTTCTAGGGGACATGCTAAACATGCTAAAGGGCGTGTCCCACCAGCATGCGACTGCATGCGGCGAGCACGACCTAACGTGGTCGCTTGAGCCGTACGGCCTCGCGGAGCCGGTCCCACTTCGATCGCCGGAGCCGGATGGAATTGTGCGGGGCTGGTCCCGACATCGCGCGGAGCTCCGAAAAACTGACACTGTCCAAAAATTCTGCGCGGCAACGGCCTGTAGCCGCATTAAGGCCATTCGCAGCGCCTCGACGGGCTTACGCAGCGTCTCGATGCCGTATGCAGCGTCTTGACGGTGTACACATAGCGCGTGGCGTAGCGCGATGACGTCTCCGCCCGGCGTGCCGTTGCGTGGTGAAGTAACCTACCGACGTCGTGCGACGTCCAAATTTAGTCGGCCCGACTCCTGCCCAGCTGATTGGTGAGTATGATGTCAGGCCTAGCCCCACACAACTCCAGATGGCTCCGCGGTTGGAAGTGGGACCGGCCCCGCGAGGCTGTACGCCTCAAGCCACCACGTTTGGTCGCGCTAGCCACATGCAGTCGCATGATGGTGGGACAGGCCCTTAAGCCTTCTAAGGAAGTAGAGGCATTGGTGTGGACTTGGAATATTTTATACTGTACTACTCACCATGCAGTATGTCATTAAGCTGGAAAGGGTGCAGGAAAGAATCACCAGGATGATTAGTTTAGTTTTAAAGTGTGGAAGTAGGTCCTTCAGCCCACCGAGTCCACCAATCACCCGTATACTAATTCTATATTATCTCACTTTTGCATCCTACACACCAGGGGCAATTTGCAGAAGCCAATTAAACTACAAACCGGCATGTCTTTAGAATGTGGGAGGAAACCAGAACATCCGGAGAAAACATATGTGGTCACAGGGAGAACATACAAACTCCACACTGACAACACCATAGTCAGGATTCAACCCGGGTCTCTGGCACTGCACAGCCCACTGTGCAGCTCAGCCACATATGTTACCACGGCTTGAGGGCTTGAATTATAAGGAGAAGCTGGATAGACTGGGAATTATTTCCCTGGAGCATAGAAGACCTTATAGACGTTTATAAAATCATGGTCAAGATAGATAAGATAAATAATCAGTCTTTTTCTCAGAGAGGGGAGCCCTGAACTAGAGGGCACGGTTTAAAGTGAGAGTATAAACATGTAGCAGAGATCTGAGGGGCACACAGAGGGTGGTGGTGCATAGATGCGACATTCTGCCAGAAGCAGTTTTTGAAATAGTTACAACTGTGACGTTTAAAATATGCTAACATGTATATAGATACAAAATGTTTAGTGATTTGGGCCAAACATAGGAAATGGGATCAGTTCAGTTATAATACCATGGACAAGTTGGACCGAAGGGCCTGTTTCCATACTGCATGACATTATAACACAAGATATAAACAAGGGATCTTAGTGATGACAAAAGGAAACAGACACAAGGGTCTGGAGTAACTCAGTGGGTCAGGCAGCATCTCTGGAGAACGTGGATAGATGACGTTTCGGGTCGGGACCCTTCTTTCAACTCATTGTGGTGGGGGGGGGGAGCTGGAAGAGGGGTGTGAGGTAAGGATAGAAGTGCAAATTGTGAAGCCTGAGGAGGGAGAGAGCTACGTGTGTAAATCCTGGTGGGGCACAGAGAAGAGAGAGGGAGGTTGTTTGTAGGTTAGTTACTGAAGATTGGAGAATTCAAATATTACTTTAAATTCTCTTTTTTTGTAAACCAGCATCTGCAGTTCGTAGGGCCGCCAATCCTAGTGACGAAATGGATCTCTGGACAAAAGTCCATCTCAATTATGACATCTCGTTCAGTTGCACACAGTTTCCAGGGAGAGGGGGGAATCAGTAGATAGGGACCAGTACTTGGACACCAGTCCAGTGTTTAGATGTGGAAATGTGTGCCCATCTAGTTCTGGATGACAGCGAGACACTGAAATCAGTGGAAGGTGGTGGAGGTAACATGCCAAATAACAAGACGGCACACAAAATAGATCCACGGGGCTCCCAGGAAAACAGAACATAAAGAGGACCATTATAGGTGATTCTCTTGCCATGACTGACGGATAATACTGGAGCCAGTGAACACTGGCCTCATCTACTGGGCTAAATAGTACCCACCAGCAGAGGAGGCTGTGGCCAAATGGACTAGAGATATTTTTGAAAGAACAATTGGTGCATTCTATTTACCCTCATCGTAAAGTACTAAATGGAGGGAAAAAAAAATTAAAATCTGTAAACAAAAGTAACATTTTTTTAAATCGAGGATTACAAATGGAGAAGAGAGTTTAAAAAAAAATAAACATACCTGCAAGTCCCAAAAATGCAGCCAAATAACGTGTTTCAAGGCCATCTTTTACAGTCTGGATCGCGCCATAGATAGGAGGTAGGATCATAATCAGGTTACTTACAGTATTCCCTGCAGAAGAAAAAGAACAAGAAAGTGAAGATTGGTGCCAGGCAGCCAACACATACTACAGTGTTTTGTCTGTACACAGAATTCAGAGTATAACTGCTTTGGGATCCAAGTGTATATCTTGGCCTAATCATTTCTCAGAATTATTGTAAGTAGAGAAAAAAAGCCCCTTCAGTGACTCAGTTACTTTAGTCAGTGATTAATTAAGCCACAGAAGTGCATAATAATCACTGGGAAACGGGGTGGTAGCAGCTGAATCAGATAGATATACTACATTGATCATTGAGATAAACTTTAGGCTTGGAGAATGCTCAACCATCGCAATTCAAATGTTTAAAGTCTATTTGAGAGAGTTTACTTTAGAATCCTACAACACAGCCACAATAGTAAGAGAAAGTGTAGGATAGTGCAACGCACACTCAGAGACCAGGGATGTCAGCCTGAAAGAACATCACCCACTCCTTCTATCCAGAGGTCCTGCCTGTCATGCTGAGTTACTCCAGTATATTGTGTCTATCTTCATGTCCAAAAGCCCTGGCGGGTTATTTTCAGGTCAGAGCAGGACGTCACAGACAAAATCAATAGCCTTTTCCAACCTGATTTATTGCACTCAGTGCTCACAATGTGACCTCTTCTATATCGTTGTAACCTAGTGTAGTCTGGATAACTGTTTCAGAGTGTTTGCACTCTGCCCTCGGTAGCCATGTTGAGCTTCTGGTTGCACATCATTTCAACTCCCCCCCCCCCACCCACCCGCCCCTTCCCATTTCCACAGTGAACTGCCTGCCTTCTGCCTTTTCCACGGCAAGGCCAAATGCAAACTAGAAGAACACCTCCCATAGTCTTTAAGAAGGAACTGCAGATGCAGTCTGAAGAAGGGTTTCGGCCCGAAACGTTGCCTATTTCCTTTGCTCCATAGATGCTGCTGCATCCGCTGAGTTTCTCCAGCATTGTTGTGTACCTCCCATAGTCTGCTTGGATAGCCTGCAGCCTAATGGCGTGAACATTGAATGTTCCAATTGCAGGTGAATCTCAGTTTTTGTTCCATTCCAATTCTGACTCTTCCATTCAGCTTTCTTTCATTGTTCACCTTTTCCAACTCTCCACACTCCTTATCTGGATTGGTTAACCTCCTCCACCTGTTCAGTTTAGTTTATTGTCACGTGTACCGAGGTACAGTGAACAGCTTTTCTTGCATGTTATCCAGTCAGCGGAAGAACAATACATGATTAGACAATACATTACCTGGCTCCCCGATTTACGACGTTTACGACAAAAACAGCGAGCCGCAGCTCACTTCCGGTCACGTGATCAAATTGTATTAAATGTGTTTTCGACTTACGATATTTTCAATTTACGATGGGTTTATTGGAACGTAATCCCATTTTAGGTCGAGGAGCAGCTGTAGTCTCTTGTGCCTCCCTGATCAGATTTCACTTGAGAGGTTTTAAAGTTGCCTTACAGCTGATAAAGCTTTCTCCCCTGCAACTGGAAACGTTAAATAGACTGGTAATTGGCAAGGAACACATTGTTATTCTAAGTCCCACTGACTCCTGGTTAAGGGCCTGTCCCACTTGGACGACCTAATCCACGAGTTTAGAAGACCCTAGACGAGGTGAAAAAAATGTCAAGGTCGTGTTGACACGCCAAAATAAAAGACCTCCTATGATTATGTCTACGACTATGTCTACAATCTCCTACGACCCCCCTCGACCTCAGTCTTCCACAGCTAAGACCAACTACCACTAGCTATGAGTGGAAAATGATCACATGGTAAAATTATGTCATGTTTGCATTTTTTTTCCTCGGGCCAGTTACCGACCTACGACTACTATCACGACCTACCTGGGACCTACCTACGAGCGAAAAGTATCAATTTTTTCCATGCCAACCTTTTTTTTCCACTCATGGACATTTTTTATCAGGCTGGAAAAAACGCCGTGACCTACTTGAGGCCACGAGTACGCGGAGATCACTCATGAGCATGAGGAAGAGTTACAAAGACCTCATGCTGTGAGTCCGAGTCAAGGGCAAACTCGGCAGAGGTCGCTAATTTGGTCGTGAAAGTGGGACAGGGACTTCACGAAATGACAGAAACAAACTCAAGCAATGCAGTAGGAAGGAACTACTTTGGTGGCAAAAATAGGAAAGTAGCTTATTATCTGAATGGTGGCCGATTAGGAAAGGGGGAGATGCAACGAGACCTGGGTGTCATGGTACACCAGTCATTAAAAGTAGGCATGCAGGTGCAGCAGGCAGTGAAGAAGGCGAATGGTATGTTAGCATTCATAGCAAAAGGATTTGAGTGTAGGAGCAGGGAGGTTCTACTGCAGTTGTACAGGGTCTTGGTGAGACCACACCTGGAGTATTGCGTACAGTTTTGGTCTCCAAATCTGAGGAAAGACATTCTTGCCATAGAGGGAGTACAGAGAAGGTTCACCAGACTGATTCCTGGGATGTCAGGACTTTCATATGAAGAAAGACTGGATAGACTCGGGCTTGTACTCGCTAGAATTTAGAAGATTGAGGGGGGATCTTATAGAAACTTACAAAATTCTTAAGGGGGTTGGACAGGCTTGATGCAGGAAGATTGTTCCCGATGTTGGGGAAGTCCAGGACAAAGGGGTCACAGTTTAAGGATAAGGGGGAAATCTTTTAGGACCGAGATATGGAAAACATTTTTCACACAGAGAGTGGTGAATCTCTGGAATTCTCTGCCGCAGAAGGTAGTTGAGGTCAGTTCATTGGCTATATTTAAGAGGGAGTTAGATGTGGCCCTTGTGGCTAAAGGGATCAGGGGGTATGGAGAGAAGGCAGGAACAGGATACTGAGTTGGATGATCAGCCATGATCATATTGAATGGCAGTGCAGGCTCAAAGGGCTGAATGGCCTACTCCTGCACCTATTTTCTATGTTTCTATGAACTGCAGGTGTTAGTTTACACCAAAGATAGACATAAAATGCAGAAGCAACTCAGTAGGTCAGGCATCACCTTTGCAGAAAAATAGGTAACGTTTCAAGACAAGACCCCTCTTCAGACTGAAGGTCTTGACCCGAAACCTATTCCTTTTCTCCAAAGATAATATCTGACCCAATGAGTTAATTGAATACATTTTATTAGCCAAGTATGCATACATACTAGGAATTTGCCTTGGTGCTTTGCTCGCAAAGATACCAACACAATATACAGTCAACAATTAAAAATAAAACATTATAATTGAAACGTGAAGAATAAAATAAAATACCAGAGCAAAGGGAGGCTACAAACCTTTGGCTGTTGAGCAGAGCTACTGCTCGTGGAAAAAAAGCTATTTTTATGTCTGGCTGTGGCGGCTTTGACAGTCCGGAGTCACCTCCCAGAGGGAAGTGCTTCAAAGAGTTTGTGGCCAGGGTGAGAGGGGTCAGAGATGATCTTCCTCGCTCGCTTCCTGGCCCTTGCAGTGCACATGTTTAAGAAGGAACTGCAGATGCTGGAAAAATTGAAAGTAGACATAAAATACTGGAGAAACTCAGTGGGTGATGCAGCATCTATGGAGAGAAGGAATTGACGACATTTCGGGTCGATGGGGACCATGATGGAGAAAGTGAGGACAGAATCTATTATGGCAGTATAAAACTGGACCATCATTGCCTGTGGCAGATGTGTTTTCTCAGCTGTCGCCGGACTGTGGAGTAGTTGGTGGCCTCCCATTTAAGGTCCCCGAGATGATGGTTCCAAGGAAATTAAATTACTCCACAGATGTGACTGTGGTGTTGTTGATGGTGAGTGGGGGGGGGGGGGGGGGGGGGGGGGGGGGGGGGGGGGGGGGGGGGGGGGGGGGGAGCTCCCTGTGCAAACATTCTGTGTCTATCTTCAAACAATAATAATAATAATAATAATATATTTTATTGTCATTGCACATAAGCGTACCGAGATTTGGTATGCAGCTTCCAACCGATGTTATAACATAAATAACTAATAAAAATAACTTAAAAATGCAGGATCCCTAAAAGAACACTGGCCTTAGCTTCCACTCCTGGGTCTAGCACTCTATCACTGGAATGCATAAAACAACCAGTGAGTCATCTGATCCTTTGTTCAAAATATTTGTGACAAAAATCTCAGACTTGAACTCTTGCGTAACTTTGACGGGGATCAGCATTTCCAGCTAGTCTCAGGCATGTTTCCTTTGAGAGCACCAAGCTATGGGTTTGGGGCAAAATTTGGCCGACAGACAATAGTCTGGACATTCTTGCAGTCAGCTGTAACCACAGATAACAAGTTCAAACCTACCAAAAGGAGCATTAACTCGCAAGCCTCTGACAATAAGATAAGAAAGCTATCGCATTAAAATTCACTGCGTCTGGCACATTTCACACATAGGATGCTGTGACACAAATAAATTGCCCTAGCTGGAACACACTGAAATCAACTGTGCCTTTATTATTATGCAAACAGAGTTAATGAAGTTAATGAAGATTAGCACTAAATTAGCACCAAATCTGAAGAAGGGTTTCGGCCTAAAACTTTGCCTATTTCCTTCGCTCCATAGATGCTGCCTGAGTTTCTCCAGCATTGTCTACATTAGCACTAAAAAAGGTGTATTTCCCCATTTTCTTGCTGTTGTGTGAAATTCTACATATGTAAAAATAAAAAAAATCACTGTTTGACATAAAATGTTGCCCACAAGAGAAGATCTGATGAAATATGATTCACCTAAAACTTGTTTCCCCTGCTCCTCTGTGCTACCTACCATTGTATGTGTATTCCTCACCATTTCAGGCTATAAGTTCTAACTGGCCCTTGGTTGAAGCAAGGTACTTTTGCCATTGATAAAAAATACCAGGAGTAAGTAACATCTGAGTTCAATGCCACAGTCTATATATATATTATCCAATACAGCAGTTGCAATTTGCATACTAATAGTTGCGAATTCCCCAAATGACTAACTGCATTTATGGTTGGCATAATAGCCGCACACATTTTTGCAATGTGTTCATGTTTGAGTTTAGTTTATTGTCACGTGTACCAAGGTACAGTGAAAAGCTTTTTTTGCATGCTAACCAGTTAGTGGAAAGACAATACATGATTACAACTGAGCCATCCACAGTCTACAGATAACTGATAAAGGGGATATCGTGAATAACGTTTGGTGCAAGATAAAGCCAGTAAAGTCCGATTCAAGATAGTTCGAGGGTCTCCAATGAGTTCAGGACTGCTCTCTAGTTGTTTGTAGGATGGTTTAGATGCATGATAACAGCTGGGAAGAAACTGTCCCTGAATCTGGAGGTGCAAGTTTTTTCCCCAGCTGTTAAAGAGGTAACTGAACCATCCTACCAACAACTAAACAGCCCTGAATTATATCTAAGAAGAAGCAGAGAAGCAACCTATACCCAGCCACTGACACTCTCCTCCGCCTAGTGGAGCTGGTCCTTACCCTCAATAACTTCACGTTCGACTCCTCCCATTTCCTCCAAATACAAGGCGTAGCTATGGGCACACGCATGGGCCCCAGCTATGCCTGCCTATTTGTAGGTTACGTCGAGCAATCCTTGTTCAATACATACCAGGGCCCCATCCCCGACCTCTACCTCCGCTACATCGACGACTGCTTTGGTGCCACCTCCTGCACCCGCAAACAACTGACTGACTTCATCCACTTCACCACTAACTTCCATCCGGCACTCAAATACAGCTGGACCATTTCCGACACTTCCCTACCATTCCTTGACCTCACTATCTCCATTGCAGGTGATAGACTTCTGACCGACATACACTATAAACCCACTGACTCCCATGGCTATCTGGACTACACTTCTTCCCACCCTGCTTCCTGTAAGGACTCCATCCCCTACTCCCAATTCCTCCGTCTACGCCGCATCTGCTCCACGGATGAGGCGTTCCACACCAGGACATCTGAAATGTCCTCATTATTCAGGGAACGGGGGTTCCCCTCCTCCACCATAAATGAGGCTCGCACCAGGGTCTCTTCCATACCCCGCAACACTGCTCTCTCTCCCCATCCCCCCACTCGCAACAAGGGCCGAGTCCCCCTAGTCCTCACCTTTCACCCCACCAGCCGTCACATACAAAAAGTAATCCTCCGTCAGTTTCGCCACCTCCAACGTGACCCCACCACTCGCCACATCTTCCCATCTCCCCCCATATCTGCCTTCCGCAAAGACCGCTCCCTCCGTAACTCCCTTGTCAATTCTTCCCTTCCCTCTCGTACCACCCCCTCCCCGGGCACTTTCCCTTGCAACCGCAAGAGATGCAACACTTGTCCCTTTACCTCCCCCCTCGACTCCGTTCAAGGACCCAAGCAATCGTTCCAGGTGCGACAGAGGTCTCCTCCAACCACATCTATTGCGTCCGCTGCTCTAGATGTCAGCAGATCTATATCGGTGAGACCAAGCGGAGGTTGGGCGATCGTTTCGCCGAACACCTCCGCTCGGTCCGCAATAACCAAGCTGACCTCCCGGTGGCTCAGCACTTCAACTCCCCCTCCCACTCCGTCTCCGACCTCTCTGTCCTGGGTCTCCTCCATGGCCACAGCGAGCAGCACCGGAAATTGGAGGAACAGCACCTCATATTCCGTTTGGGGAGTCTGCATCCCGGGGGCATGAACATCGAATTCTCCCAATTTTGTTAGTCCTTGCTGTCTCCTCCCCTTCCTCAGCCCCCCTGCTGTCTCCTCCCATCCCCCAGCCTTCGGGCTCCTCCTCCTTTTCCCTTTCTTGTCCCCGCCCACCCCCGCCCCCGATCAGTCTGAAGAAGGGTTTCGGCCCGAAACATTGCCTATTTCCTTCGCTCCATAGATGCTGCTGCACCCGCTGAGTTTCCCCAGCTTTTTTGTGTAACCTTCGATTCTCCAGCATCTGCAGTTCCCTCTTAAACACTGAATTATATCTATCTCATTGGAGATACATTCTATCTTATGGAACCTGGATGTACATACGTATATTTGAGTTGGGCAGAAGGGCCTTTTTCCATGATATATTTTTTGTATGCCATCTGTATTGTCAATTTTTTGCTCGAGTTTTCAAATCAAATTTGATGATGAAACATTGAACAGTACAGCACAGGAACAGGCTCTATGGCCTACAATGCAAAATAAGATACGTCTCATACTTCCAAGATCAACATAATATCATCCCCTTCTTCTCAATCTATCTCGTACAACAAATCTCACATCCATGCAATCTGTTTATTAAATCTATTTAAATGTAGGATGGTTCCATGCATCTCCAGCTACGAGGATCTGCACTGCAAGAACTAAGATGGGGCCGACCACGATGGGGCTGCCACGGTGTACTGCTCCTTGTTGTTTTGTCTGTGTTTGTTCATTTGTGTCGTCTATGGAAATCCCACAAAGATTACTTTCATGAGAGAGGAACTCATTAACATCAGACATTCGGTTCCTCCAAACATCGTTCCGGATTTCTCTCACTCGCTGGATTATTTGGATATACTTGTCGGCGGGGCTGTGGTGGTGTCCAAGGCCGTGAGACGTAGGAGGACCTGGGGGAAGCGCTCTAGAGCACTTGTCCGACTCCGGCGACAAGGATTATGCACACCGCTCCCAAGAATATTCCTTGCAAATCTACGTTCTCTCAACAACAATGTGGACGAACTGCAACTCCTGTGCCAAACAAACAAGGACTTTTCTCGATCCGCTGCCCTGTGCTTCACCGAGAACTGGATGTGTGAGTGGCCCTCGAATAATGCGCTGCAACTGGCTAGCTTTCAACTAGGCAGAGCAGACAGCAAAGCGGAGGGAGCGGGGAAATCAAGAGGTGGTGGAATATGCACCGTCAAATTCCTTGTATGTATACATACTTGGCTAATAAATTTATTCTGATTCTGATGACAAGTTTAGTTTAGTTTGGAGATAGAGCATGGAAACTGGCCCTTCAGCCCACGGATTTTATGGTGACCATCTCTCAAAAGTTCACACTAGTTCTATGTTATCCCACTTTCGCATCCACTCTCGACACACTAGGGGCAATATATAGAATCCAATTAACGTAAAATCCCGCACGTCTTTGCGATGTGGGTGGAAGCCGGAGCATCCGGAGAAAACCCACGCTGTCACAAGGATAACATGCATACTCCACACAGACAGCACACGAGGTCAGGATCAAACCCAGTCGCTGGCACAGTTGAGCCACTATGCCACCACATAGTCAGGGCTCAAAATTAATGGTTGCCCGGGTGCCAATGGCGACCTAAAGGCTCGGCAAGCACCCAGGACACCTATCGTTCAACTCTGGGCAGGCCCCCCTCTCTGTCTCTCTCTCTCTGTCACTCTCCGTCTCCGCCTGCCATCTGTATCCATGTCCGGGCCGCCGGTTCTCCGCTCTCCGCCCACTCCTCAACCACCAGCACGGCCGGCCGCCTTGCACATGCACACTGCCACGGCCTGCACATCCTCCCCCTGCACACACGCACAACCACGGCCTGCACATCATCGACCGTGGTTGTGTGCATGTGCTGCCCTACACATGCGCACTGGAACAGCAACTGGTCGGCGCCAGGCACTTTCTCCCTCCCTTTGCATTGTGGGACATCCGGTCGCCGCCTCGCCGCGACCACTGAAAGCCAACGCAGAATCACTCCCTGGAGCTGGAGTAACTCCCTGGAGTATCTCTTGCTTCTTGGTTTCCTGGTACTCCAAAAATATTCCAAATGGAATTTAAACTGGAGATATAGATATATGGTCTATGGTACAGGTGCACAACCTTTTATCCGGAGTTCCAGAAACCGAAAAGCTCCGAAAACCGGCCATTTTTTCCAGATGTCGTCTGCGCACCAAAGCTCGCGTTTGGCGCCAAACTTGACCCAAAACGACCCACGGTCAACCCAGGTCTGTACTACTGTAGCGGCTGCCTCCTCCCTGGAGACCGGGAGACGCTTAAACATCTGTAAATCATTGCTTAAATGTTAGTCAGTTAGTTTGGAGGGCTTTTATGTGAAGGGGGGTGAAGGGGTAAACTTTAATTCTTAGTCCCCTACCTGGTCGGAGAGGCGGGGAGCGGTCAATGCCTTACCGGGTCGCTGTGCAGTAAGCTCCGCAGCGCTGTGGCCGGTGGGGCCGCGGGCGGCGCCAGTTGTAGCTCCGACCCCGGCAACTCTACCCCTGGCTGCGAGGCGCTCCAAATCCAGTGCGGCCCGCCACCGGACGCCCCAGCTCCGCGAATGTCGGGAGTCGGCGGCGTCGCAGCGCTGGGATACCAGCGGGGAGCGGGCAATGCCTTACCGGGTCGCCGTGCGGCAAGCTCCGGAGCGCTGTGGCCGCCGACACACAACATCGCGGAGCGTCGCTGGATTTGGAGCCGCGCAGCCAGGGGTAGAGTTGCCGGGGTCGGAGCTCCAACCGGCGCCGCCCGCGGCCGGACGGAGCCCCCAGCTCCGCGGCTCCAAATCCAGCGACGCTCCGCGAATGTTGGAAGAAGGCGGCCACAGCGCTCCGGAGCTTGCCGCACGGCGACCCGGTAAGGCATTGCCCGTTCCCCGCTGGTATCCCAGCGCTGCGACGCCGCCGACTCCCGACGTTCTCGGAGATGGGACGTCCGGCCACGGGCCGCGCTGGATTTGGAGCGCCTCGCAGCCAGGGGTAGAGTTGCCAGGGTCGGAGCTACAACCGGCGCCGCCCGCGGCCGGACGGAGCCCCCAGCTCCGCGAGGTTGGGAGTCGCCGACCAGGTAGGTAGGGGACTAAGAATTAAAGTTTCCCCCTTCACCCCTACACCACCACCACCACCACATAAAATCCCTCCAAACTAACTGACTAACATTTATGCAATGATTCTCCGGCGAGGAGGCAGCTGCTCCAGACTTTTCAAGCCGCCCGCGCTATCTACCTAATCTACGCTAAAAATCTTCCATTCTGAAATCCGAAAATGTCCGAAATCCGACAAGTGTCTGGTCCCAAGGCTTTCGGATAAAAGGTTGTGCACCTGTATATAGACCCACTGAACTTTTATCTCCAGTTCTGTATTAGAAACATAGGAAATAGGTGCAGGAGGAGGCCACTCAGCCCTTCGAGCCAGCACCGCCATTCATTGTGATCCTGGCTGATTGCCCACTATCAATAACCCGTGCCTGCCTTCTCCCAATATCCCTCGACTCCAGTAGCCCCTAGAGCCCTATCTAACATTCTCTTAAATCCATTTACATATCCTGTTGTCCTGCAGCAAGCAAGAATTTCATTGTCCGATCTGGGACACATAACAATAAAACTCTTGACTTGGACTTAAGCAAAAAGTTAAGTTCTTGGGAAAAAAGAGCTACCTTAAATTTAGTAGCATATGGTTGGGTAATTACGGTAAGGTGAAGACTATTCCATGCTTTAAATGTGCGGCAGAACTCCATGGAGCAGCCAGCATCTCTGGATAGAATAAATTGGGTGACATTTCGGGTAGAGACCCTTCTTTAGATTTCTTCTGGTTTTGGTGTTTTTAGTTTAATTTAAAGATACAGCGTGGAAACCGGCCCTTCGGCCCACCTAGTCCACACCGACCACCGATCACCCGTACACTAGTTCTATCCCACACATTAGCGATGTAGTGGAGCATAATGTGTAGGGAGTGGGTGAGGAAAGTGGGATAACAGAACTTGTCTGAATGGGTAAACAAAAATGCTGGAGAAACTCAGTGGGTGAGGCAGCATCTATGGAGCGAAGGAAATAGGCGACGTTTCGGGTCGAGACCCTTCTACAGACTGATGTGAGGGTGGGGGGAGGCGGGAAGAATAAAAGGAAGAGGCGGAGGCAGTGGGCTGAGGGGGAGCTGGGAAGAGGAAGAGAAAGTAGGGACTACCTGAAATTAGAGAAGTCAATGTTCATGCCACTGGGGCGTAAAGTGCCCAAGCGAAATATGAGGTGCTGCTCCTCCAATATTACGGTGGGCCTCACTCTGGCCATGGAGGAGGCCGAGGACAGAAAGGTCGGATTCAGGGAGTTGAAGTGCTGAGCCACTGGGAGATTAGGTTGGTTATTGTGAACCGAGCGGAGGTCCCACATAAGAGATTAGTATACAAACATAAAGCACACGGTATTGGGTGGATTGATGTGGATAGAGAACTGGCTGGCAAACAGGAAGCAAAGAGTAGGAGTAAACAGGTCCTTTTCAGAATGGCAGACTAGTGGGGTACCGCAAGGCTCAGTGCTGGGATCCCAGCTATTTACAATATATATTAATGATTTGGACGAGGGAATTGAATGCAACATCTCCAAGTTTGCGGATGACACGAAGCTGGGGGCAGTGTTAGCTGTGAGGAGGATGCTAGGAGGCTGCAAGGTGACTTGGATAGGCTGGGTGAGTGGGCAAATGCATGGCAGATGCAGTATAATGTGGATAAATGTGAGGTTATCCACTTTGGTGGCAAAAACGGGAAAGTAGACTATTATCTGAATGGTGGCCGATTAGGAAAAGGGGAGATGCAACGAGACCTGGGTGTCATGGTACACCAGTCATTGAAAGTAGGCATGCAGGTGCAGCAGGCAGTGAAGAAAGCGAATGGTATGTTAGCATTCATAGCAAAAGGATTTGAGTCTAGGAGCAGGGAGGTTCTACTGCAGTTGTACGGGGTCTTGGTGAGACCACACCTGGAGTATTGTGTACAGTTTTGGTCTCCAAGTCTGAGGAAAGACATTCTTGCCATAGAGGGAGTACAGAGAAGGTTCACCAGACTGATTCCTGGGATGTCAGGACTTTCATATGAAGAAAGACTGGATAGACTCGGCTTATACTCGCTAGAATTTAGAAGATTGAGGGGGGATCTTATAGAAACTTACAAAATTCTTAAGGGGTTGGACAGGCTAGATGCAGGAAGATTGTTCCCGATGTTGGGGAAGTCCAGGACAAGCGGTCACAGTTTAAGGATGAAGGAGAAATCCTTTAGGACCGAGATGAGAAAAACATTTTTCACACAGAGAGTGGTAAATCTCTGGCATTCTCTGCCACAGAAGGTAGTTGAGGCCAGTAGTTGAGGCCAGTTCATTGGCTATATTGAAGAGGGAGTTAGATGTGGCCCTTGTGGCTAAAGGGATCAGGGGGTATGGAGAGAAGGCAGGTACAGGATACTGAGTTGGATGATCAGCCATCATCATATTGAATGCCGGTGCAGGCTCGAAAGGCCGAATGGCCTACTCCTGCACTTATTTTCTATGTTTCTATGTCATTGTGGTATATATCATGTCTCGATTGGTGAATATGTTTAGTTTGTGACTTTATTTGAAGCAGAAATAACATGCGAATGCTTCATTGAGCATAATTCCGACCGGTAACTATGCACTTCGTCCGAGCACGTTATCGCACACGACATGCAAACCGTAAAAAATGACCACCTAAACTGTCATTTGGCAACCTAAAAAGCTGCCGAGGTTGCCCAGCTGGCAACAGCAAAAAAAAGTTAAGTGAGTGCCCTGATAGTACATCCTTTCTTTGGTAAAAAGACTGAAAATGTACACAACACTCCAGGTGCTGTCTCCAGGTACTCTCCAGATGCTGTCTCACCACAGCCCAAATGGATCGACTGGGCTTAAATTCACTGGAATTTAGAAGGATGATAGGGAATCTTATAGAAACATAAAATTTTAAAGGGATTAAACAGGCTAGATGCAGAAAAAATGTTCCCGGTGTTGGGGGAAGTCCAGAACCAGGGGTCACAGTTTAAGAATAAGGGGTAGGCCATTAAGACTGAGATGAGGAAAAACATTTTCACCCAGAGAATTGTGAATCTGTGGAATTCTCAGCTACAGAAGGCAGTGGAGGCCAAATCACTGGATGTATTCAAAAGAGAGTTGGATATAGCTCTTAAGGCTGACAGAATCAAGGGATATGGGGGAAAGCAGGAACAGGGTACTGATTCTGGGTGATCTGCCATAATAATAATAATAATAACAATAATAATAATAATAATATCTTTTATTGTCATTGCACGTCAGTGCAACGAGATTTAGTATGCAGCTCCAACCGATGAAAAAGAAAAGTAAAATAAATAAATAAGCTGTGTGTCGTGACCATCCGAGGGAGACCCCATGGGGGGTGGGGGGGCACTCAGCAGGGCCGGTTCAGAGCCGCTATAGCTCTTGGAATAAAGCTGTTTCCGAGTCTGGAGGTTCGGCCGTAGAAGGCCTTGTAACGTCTGCCGGAGGGAAGTTCCTTTCATATTGAATGGCGATGCTGGCTCAATGGAGCCGAATAGCCCACTCCTGCACATATTTTCTATGTTTCTATGTATCGTGGTGGGCTAATTTTGGCTAGGGAAGGTCAGTCCAATCTGGCCTGACTTAGAACAAAGAAAAGCACAGCAAAGAAACAGCTCTTCGGCCCACAATGCCCGTGCAAAATTGCTTGCTCATACCAACAAAATTGTCAGACGATTTGAAAAGTCAAAATCTGAAGTAGCATAGACATCATGATGTTCTCTTCATGAAGTTATGATGGCTCTACTAGTTCAGTTTATGGATTTTCAATTTATATATTCAGGCGAAAACTCTCTTGCTCTGTCCCATCATTGCACAAATCTGCATTTGAAGGCGACATGATGGCACAGCGGTAGCATTGCCACCTTACAGTGCCAGAGACCCGGGTTTGATCCCGACTACCGGTGTTGGCTGTATGGAGTTTGTATGCTCTCCCCTTGGGTTTCCTCCAAGACCTTCGGTTTCCTCCCATACTCTAAAGACATACAGGTTTGTAGATTAATTGGCTTGGTATAAGTATAAATTGTCCCTAGTGTGTGTAGGATAGTGTTAATGTGCGGGAAGGAATCGCCGGTCGGTGTGGACTCGGCGGGCCAAAGGGCCTGTTTCCGCGCTGTATCTCTAAACTAAACAAAAGACTAAAGTTCCAAATA
The DNA here is from genome assembly GCF_028641065.1 of Leucoraja erinaceus. NCBI lineage: Eukaryota > Metazoa > Chordata > Chondrichthyes > Rajiformes > Rajidae > Leucoraja > Leucoraja erinaceus. The sequence continues at coordinate 1,275,656 of NC_073421.1, forward strand.
ATGAGTTTCTAGTTATGAAGGGGAAGGACAAGGAGATAAAGGGATGAATATATTCAGAATACGTCAGCTTAGGATAGACAAAATGCAACTGTATTAGAGCCAGAAGCAGACTGAAACACTTCTGTCTCAGTTACACAGAACTAATGTGGTAACTCTCGAAGCTTTGGACTCAACTCAACTATCGCACAACCCTACACACTGCTTCCTTTATCGCACACTATTCTGCAGGAACTGTGTGGTGCAACAACTAAGCACACTAATCCTTTCTCTTCAGACTTACCAAATCTATCTCACACTGATTCCTTCCTTTGCCGGCTGTAAAAATTCTACAAATACTTAGTATGTATGAAAAGGGAGAATTATACTATAATATTTTGAAACGTGAAAAACAAATACATCATAACACAGTTTTTACTTGGGGCCAAACCATAGCTTGACTAAAGGGACGACTGTGCATAGCCTAGTCTAGATGTTGTCATATCATACTATTGCTATGTTATGATAGAATACAGAACAGGCAGCACAGATGGGCAGCTGGTAGAGTTGTTGCCTCACACACCCGAGATTCGACCCCGACCTCAGGTGTTCTCTGTGTGGAGTTTGCACATTCTCCCAATAACTGTGTGATTTTCCTCCGGGTGCTCCGGTTTTCCTCCCACATCCCAAAGACATGAAGGTTTGGAGGTTAATTGGCCTTTGTAAATGGCCCCTCGTGGATGCAAAAGTGGGATAACACAGAACCAGTCTGAGCGAGTGATTGATGACCGGCTTGGACTCGGTGGGCAAAAGGGCCCATTTTCAGGCTGTATCTTTCAAATCAACCAAATGTAGGTCATTCAACACATCAAGTCTGTAAATCCATCTGCCTCCTGTAACCTCTGTAACCTTTTTCCCCTCCCATTCCCATCAATATCCTGTTTCTCCCATCATCCACATACACGAGGAATAATTTGTGGTAGCCAATTAACTTACTAACCAATATAACCATATAACAACATATAACAATTACAGCACGGAAACAGGAAATCTCGGCCCTACAAGTCCATGCCGAACAACTTTTTTTCCCTTAGTCCCACCTGCCTGCACTCATACGATAACCCTCCATTCCCTTCTCATCCATATGCCTATCCAATTTATTTTTAAATGATACCAACGAACCTGCCTCCACCATTTCCACTGGAAGCTCATTCCACACCGCTACCACTCTCTGAGTAAAGAAGTTCCCCCTCATGTTACCCCTAAACTTCTGTCCCTTAATTCTGAAGTCATGTCCTCTTGTTTGAATCTTCCCTATCCTCAAAGGGAAAAGCTTGTCCACATCAACTCTGCCCTGGATACATCCTGGATTTGCACAAGGAAACTGGAGCATACAGGAAAAACTCATATGGACACGGGAGAAATGTTTAAACACTGTACGATCGGAAACTTGAGATTAAGGTCAAACCAGGTTATGGGAACATTTCGATAGCAATTACTATGGCCGAAGACTAGACCTCATTATTGCATTCAGGGTTTTGTCTTTTTTCACCCAGAAAACATAAAATATAAGTAACAACATAAGTCCTGGTAGTCCGAATTAAAAATATAAAAATCATACTAACAACAAACAGTGCAATAAGGGCTTTCAATTAAACTTTCTACAATCTGTGATCACTAACACCAGAATAATTCCAGAAAAAAGACATTTAAACAAAGCATGGATATTCGAATCATACCCTGTTATGAAAGTATTCAATTTTTGCAGATGTCAATTTTGTCTCTGATCGGAAAGTTCACAAAATCACTCCGTATAGCAACCATGTTTAAGAAGGAACTGCAGATGCTGGAAAATTGAAAGTAGACAAAAATACTGGTGAAACTCAGCGGGTGAGGCAGCATCTATGGAGCGAAGGAAATAGGCGACCTTTCGAGTCGAGAACCTGCGTCTGAAGAAACGTTGCCTATTTCCTTCTCTCCATAGATGCTGCCTCACCCGCTGAGTTTCTCCAGCATTTTTGTCTACCATACAGCAACCATATCGCCACAGTATTGTAATGAATGGTATTGATGAGGGCCAATTAACATGAACATTTATATATTATCTACCTCTGACTATTTATAAGTACAGAATCAGAATGGCCCTGGCTCGATGGCTGGCTTTGATGGACTTGAAGTATCAAATTGTTTAGTGGAGTATCATTGCACGTCTCAATAGAAGATCATCAATTTCCAAAGTAACTTTCTTAAAGTGGCTCCCGTGGTGATCCTGGCAGCCTGTGTTCTTCAGAGACAATACTGTCTGGTTACTGGAAGGAGGTTACATGTAAAAAGGTTTTTGCCCCCAAGACTGGTTCGCATTTAAAGTAATAAAATGTTAATAATATTTATAGAAGCACGTTCATATGTACGGAGGCCCTGTACTGGAGAAGCTGTAATTGTTTTCTGTGGAACAGGAATGATTAAGAGGGAACCTAGCAGAACATCCAAGGTCATTAAAATGTTTAAAAGGTAGAGCCAAAACTGAACAATACAAAACTGTGCTCCTTGGCAGAAGGAATAGACCAAGAACAAGAGAATATGAAACAAAAGATAGACACAAAAAGCTGGAGTAAGTCAGCAGGACAGGCAGCATCGTTGGAGAAAAGGAATCTGACATGGACAACACACACCGACCGCTGCACTGGTGAGAAAGGCAAGGTCGTGCCTTTATCGCCTCAGGCAGCTGAGGAAATTCAGAGTCTCTCTGAGGATCCTTCAATACTTCTACTCTGGTGCTGTAGAAAGCATCCTGTCCGGAAACATCTCGATCTATAGTTTGTAAACACCTCGCCCAGGACAGGAAGGCTCTGCAGAGAGTAGTGCGTTCGGTCAAACGCACCATGGGAACTACACTCGCCCCCCTGCAGGACCTATACACCAGGAGGTGCAGATCCAGAGCCAGCCCTACCACCCCAGCAACGGTTGTTCCATTTGCTACATAGAAACATAGAAATTAGCAGTAGTAGGCCATTCGGCCCTTCGAGCCTGCACCGCCATTCAATATGATCATGGCTGATCATCCAACTCAGTATCCCGTACCTGCCTTCTCTCCATACCCCCTGATCCCCTTAGCCACAAGGGCCACATCTAACTCCCTCTTAAATATAGCCAATGAACTGGCCTCAACTACCCTCTGTGGCAGAGAGTTCCAGAGATTCACCACTCTCTGTGTGAAAAAAGTTCTTCTCATCTCGGTTTTAAAGGATTTCCCCCTTATCCTTAAGCTGTGACCCCTTGTCCTGGACTTCCCTAACATCGGGAACAATCTTCCTGCATCTAGCCTGTCCAACCCCTTAAGAATTTTGTAAGTTTATATAAGATCCCCTCTCAATCTCCTAAATTCTAGAGAGTATAAACCAAGTCTATCCAGTCTTTCTTCATAAGACAGTCCTGACATCCCAGGAATCAGTCTGGTAAACCGTCTCTGCACTCCCTCTATGGCAATAATGTCCTTCCTCAGATTTGGAGACCAAAACTGTACGCAATACTCCAGGTGTGGTTTCACCAAGACCCTGTACAACTGCAGTAGAACCTCCCTGTTCCTATACTCAAATCCTTTTGCAATGAAAGCTAACGGTCAGGCAAACGCCTCCACTGTAACACTGCAAAAACAGAGAGGATGAGACGAAGTTTCTTCCTCTCAGGCCATCAGGACTGTAAACTCTGATCTCATCAGGGATTAATTACTATTGTGTCTTTTTTTCTAAATGTAAATACTGGTTCTGTTCTGTTGTTCTGTTGTTTTGTACAATCCTGCAGACATTGCCACATTCATTTCACTGTACATCTAGTGTGTGTATGTGACAAATAATATTGACTTGACTTGAAAGGGTGACGTTTCTGGTCGAGATTCTTCTTCAGAGATGCTGCCTGTTCCGCTGAGTTACTCCAGCTTTTTGTGTCTATCTTCGGTTTAAACCAGCATCTGCAGTTCCTTCTTACAGAATATGAAACAAAGATCGTGAAAACAAAGTATGTGGCTCAGATTTGAAATACATTGCTGGTTTGGTTTGAAAAGTATGTTGATCCATTGCTGTACAAAAGGAAACTTGATAGCAACCTGAAAGGAAAATATTAGCAGGACTATGGGAAAAGTGCAGAAGGGTGGGAATAGGTCTGCTCTTGGAGTCATGGAGCCATAGCATTATACAGTACGTAAACCAGTCCTTCGGCCCAATATGTTCATGCCGACCAAGATGTGCAATATGTGTATTGCAATATTAGTTTTAATGTGGCAACGCTGCACCTTCAATTGCTTTACAATAGATAGCATAGATATTGGGCAAGAATCTAATTGCATCCAAGGCTGACTGATGCAGACAAGAAACACCCAGATGTGTTCACTCCCTTTCACATTCTCTACCAGAGATCACACATATCCATTGAGGAACTATTTCATGTCCAAGGCCATTTACAATCAGGACGCAGAGCATACAATAGTGCAGCACAGAAACAGGCTCTTCTGCCCACAATGTGTGTGCCGAACATGATACCAAGACTAACCCTTATCTGCCTGCACATAATTCATGTTTACTACATATCTGTGTGCTTACCCAAAAGTCTCTTAAATACCACTATTATATCTGCCTCCAGCAACCCTAGGAGCATGGTCCAAGCACTCATCACTCACCGCTTAAAGAAAAACATGCCCCATACACCTGCAAACTGGCTCCCTCACCTTGCTGTATTTACCTTCTGGTAAACTCTAGATATCAATAGCCCTTCGTGCCAGCACCGCCATTCAATGCGATCATGGCTGATCATCCCCAATCAGTACCCGTTCCTGCTTTCCCCCCATATACCCTGACTCCGCTATCTTTAAGAGCCCTATCTAGCTCTCTTGAAAGTATCTAGAGAACCGGCCTCCATCGCCCTCTGAGGCAGAGAATTCCACACACTCACAACTCTCTGTGTGAAAAAGTGTTTCCTCGTCTCCGTTCTAAATGGCTTGCTCCTTATTCTTAAACTGTGGCCCCTGGTTCTGGACTCCCTCAACATCGGGAACTCTAGCGTGTCCAATCCCTTAATAATCTTGTTTTTCAATAAGATCCCGTCTCATCCTTCTAAACTCCAAAGTATACAAGCCAGTAAAGGGAATTTATCTTGTTCCCCCATCGCCATCTGCAATACCCAAATCGGAATCAGCTGAGTTCAGCTATTCCACCACAAAGCACCACCAATAACAACAAAAAAAATCGCTTCAATATAACAAATCAGCAGTCACGGGGATTCAGTCATGCTCTTTTCAATAGATTACTCTGCAAAATGGTAAAATGGCACTTTTGTTCAACAGAGAAAATGTTAGTTTGAAAATTCTGATGCCCACACAAAGCCAAATAATCGTAGATGCAGCAACCAAAACTCAGCACCTTCTACAACAAGCCACCACTGCTTCTAAATAAAAGCAAAGATGTTGGTCATAAGTAGAAAGAAAAACAGAATGAAGGGTCTCGACCCGAACCGTCACTCATTCTTTCTCTCTGGTGATGCTGCCAGTCCCGCTGAGTTACATGAGCATTGTGTGTCAATCTTCGATGTAACCAGCATCTGCAGCTCCTTCCTACACTACAAGACCACCTCTCTTGTGTATTACACCATTATAATTTTAATATCATTTATGTCTGTGTGTTATGCGTGTCTATGTGCCTGTGATGAAGCTACATGCAAGATTTTCATTATACCTGCACCTTTCTGTACGTCCATAAGACAATAAACTATTAACCCCGTCTGAAATTACCTACTCTAACATCACCCCCTCGGAACATACAGCCCTCAGCTCACTCTGCTGCTACCTCGCCAACAAGGGAGGTGCCGTGGTAGTCCGGCACGCTGACCTCTACCGGGTTGAGGCCAGGCGACACCTACTCCTACTTATCCTTGGACCATGATCCCACAGATGAGCACCAGGACTTAATCTCAAACACCATTACTGATTTCATCACTTCCGGCTGTCTGCCTTCCACATCCTCCAACCTTATCGTTTCCCAGCCCTGCACAGCCCCAAAATCCACAAACATAACTTCCCTGGCAGACCCATTGTTTCTGCCTGCTCCTGTCCCAAGAAAATAATTTTCACATACCTCGACTCCATCCTTATCCCCTATACCTCCATCAACTTCACCCCCAATTTTCATCCTGCACTCAAATTTTCTTGGACCATCTGCGACACCTCCTTCCCCTTTCTTGATCACAGTCTTCATTACAGGTAAGATACTATTGACTGACGTCTATTACAAACCCACTGACTCCCACATCTATCTCGACTATACTTCTTCCCACCCTGCTTCCTGCAAAGACTATCCCCAACTCCCAATTCCTCAGTCTAAGCTGCATCTGCTCCCAAGATAAGGTGTTCCATACTAGAACATTCGAGCTGTCCTCATTCTTTAGGGAACAAGAGTTCCCCTCTCCCATCATAGATGAGGCCCTCGCTCTGCCCTGCTCCCGCTCCCCCCTAATCGCAACAGAGACAGAGTCCCCCTAGTCCTCATCTTCCACCCCATCAGCCGTCGCATACAACACATAATCCTCCAAAATGTCCGCCACCTCTAACGGGATCCCACCACTAGCCACATTTTCCCATCTCCACCCCTTTCCGCCTTCCGCAGAAACCGTTCCCTCCGCGACTCCCCGGTTAACTCATCCCTTCCCACCCAAACCACCCCCTCCCCAGATATCTTTCCCTGCAACTGCAAACGATGCAACCTCCTCCCTCGACTCTGTCCAGGGACCCCGACAGTCCTTTCCAGTTAGGCAGAGGTTCACTTGCACCTCCTCCAACCTCATCTACCGTATCCATTGTTCAAGATGTGGGCTCTTATACATCAGCGAGACTCAACGAGACCAAATGCAGACAGGGCGATCGTTTCGCAGAACACCTTCGTTCAGCCCGCCTGAATCAACCTGATCTCCCGGATGCTGGACATTTTAATTCTCCTTCCTATTCCAACAGAGACCTTTCTGTCCTCAGTCTCCTCCATTGTCAGAGTGAGGCTAAACGCAAATTGGAGGACCGGCATCTCATATTTCGCTTGGGCAGCTTACAGCCCAGTGGTATGAATATTGACCTCTCACTTCTCTCTCTATCCCTCCCCCACCCAATTAGCACTAGCTTCTAATTTTCACTCTACAAACAGCTTACAATGGCCTGTTTTCTTTATCACTAACTTTTTTGCATTTCTTTCATTCATCGTTCTTTATCTCCCCAATTCACTGTCTTTTTCTCTCGTTTTCCTTATCCCTAACCAGTCTGAAGAAGGGTCTCGACACGAAACGTCACCCATTCCTTCTCTCCAAAGATGCTGCCTGCCCTGCTGAGTTACTTCAGCTTTTTGTGTCTACCTTTGACTATTGATCAGTTGAATTTCCTCAGGGATTCTGGCTATGGCATTTCCTCAAATCAATGTAATTGCAATAATATTAATCATTGTATGACAGTACATCATCTGGCAAGGATGCCTAGAGGCCAGGGAAGGTATAGTGCATGCAAATCCTTAGTGTCTTTCATGTTCTTCACAAATCCCACAGTAAAAAAATCAATATGCATGTCATAGAGTCATACAGCATGGAAATAGGCCCTTTGGCTCAACTTGCCAATACCGACCAAGATACTAGTGCCTGAATTTGGCCCATATCGATCTAAACCTTTCCTATCCATGCATCTATCCAAATGTCTTTTAAATGTTGTGATAGTACCTGCCTCAACTGCCTCCTCTGGCAGCTCATTCCATGAACCACCATCCTTTGTGTGAAAAAGTTCAAAGTTTCACGGTCAGTTTATTGTCATGTACCAATTAATGTACAGTGAAATTCGAAGGTATTCGAGGGTGAAAAAAAGCAACAAGACACACAACTACATTAAAGTTAACATAAGCATCCATCACAGTGGATTCCCCACGTTCCTCATTGTGGGCAATAAAGTCCAATCTTCTTCCTCCTTTATTCTCCCACAGTCGGAGTAGTCGAACCATCCGCAGTCGGGTGATCGAAGCCCCCGCGTCTTGGCGATCGTAGCTCCAGCAGCTTGGAGTTCCCGAAGTCGGCCTCTGACCGGAGACCACGAGCTCCGTGATGTTAAAGTCCCACAGGCACCCGCGATGGAGCTCTCGAAATCGGTCTCCAGCAAAGGTCGCCAACTCCTTGATGTTAGGCCGCAGTACAGATGGAGATACGATACGGAAAAAAATTCCATCGAGGTGAGATTAGAAAAAGTTTCCGCCAATTCCCCCGACCCCCCCCCCCACATAAAACAAGCTAAAGAACAGTGAAAACATAGATTTCACTCTCAGGTTCCTATTAAATAATTCCCTTCACACCTTAAACTGATGTTTTCTGGTAGTTGATTCTCCTACTCTGTGTACAATGCTCTGTGCATTTACCCTATCTATTCCACAGCAGTAAATTCATTTCCACAGCAATGTAACAATAACCAAATAATTTACTTAAAAAATTAGGACTGAGTGATAAATGCTAGGCTGAACATTAAGGAGAATCTGCAGACTTCTCTGTGGAATTAGTCAAAGGGGTTCAATAGTCACGTGTACCGGTAATGGAACAATTAAATTCTTACTTGCTGCAGCTTTACAGATCCATGAACACTAAAAGAAAAATTATGTCCAGTTGAAAAGGCAAACAAGTGATTTCAAAGTACAAGTTCAAAGTACCGATTGTGGATGATCAGCCATGATCACAGTGAATGGCAGTGCTGGCTTGAAGGGCCGAATGGCCAACTCCTGCGCCTATTGTCTAATATTTCTATTGCATGACAAATCTTTTCAACAAAATTTCCTATTAATGCTTTCAGAATTGGTCCACAGCCCACCATTCTCCGATTACAGTATCAGCTAAGAGAACTACCAGCAGAGCAGCAGTTGGTTTACACAGAGGTGGAAACATTTCCTGGAGCCACAGTAGCATTGACAGCACTGACCACATCCAGCATCTGGGGAGGAAGAAGCAAGCAAAGTGCACCAATCTTAATCACAAGCAAAACACAGTGCTGGAGGAACTCAGCGGGCCAGGCAGTGCCTGAGGAGGTAACGGACAGGCAACGGTTTGGGTTGGAGATGCAGTCTGACCCAAAGATCTTTGGTCTGACCCACTTCCTGCAGCATTTCGCTCAAGATTCCAGCATCTGCAGTATCTGAAGCAGCTTGCTTATGAATAGGCACAATTCAAAGATACAATAAAGTATTATTGAATTGTGCCTCCTATTCAGTAGCAAGTAGCTAACTGATTTATTAAAATCATATAAACATCAAAAAGGAGAAGAATAGGCTATGAGGAAAACAAAAGGTCATTCTATTTAAATGCAAGCTGGCTGAAATTTAAAAATGCAAGGGCTGGAAATGTCAAACAAAGACAAATTTTGATCACAACCCAATGAGGCTGCCATGGACATTTAAGAGTCATAATTTTGCAGTTTGTTAAATGTATTTAATCGTAAGGGCATTCACATTAACACCTTTACCCACCCAGTATGTTAAATAATGCAAGGTGACCTTGCATTGATAGAATAGATTGTATAGCTTTACTGTTCCAGAATAGCTACAGCACTGGCATCTATCTGGTAATATGGATAAATGCCCAGATATGTTCACTCCGTAGAACATACGACCCAGTTGCTCAGCACTTTAACTCCCCCTCTCATTCCCAATCTGATCTGTCTGTCCTGGGCCTCCTCCATTGTCAGTGAGACCCAACGCAAATTGGAGGAACAGCACCTCATATTTTACTTGGATAGCTTACACCCCAGCAGTATAAACATTGACCTCTAACTTCAAATAGCCCTTACTCTCTCTTTATCCCCTCCCTTCCCAGTTCTCCCACCAGTCTTACGGTCTCCGACTTCATTCTATCTCTATCCCGCCCACTCCCGACATCAGTCTGAAGAAAGGTCTCGACCCGAAACGTCACCCATTTTTCCTGTCCCGCTGAGTTACTCCAACATTTTGTGTCTACCTTTGAGTTTGTTAAATGTATTTAATCGTAAGGGCATCCACATTAACACCTTTACCCAAGACTGCTAAACAGCTTCCTGCCACAGGCTGTGAGGCTGCTAAACAGTCCCTCTGTACACAGTCACCTGATGCTGCGGCTTGGAACGGACACTTTAATAACTGGCACTGGCCACTCAAATCAGCTGCCCTGGACATTTTTATGATTGGTTTTACTGTATTTTAACATTGTTGTTTTACCTGCTTTTAACTATTTATACTGTTTCATCAGGGACTGGATTGTTTTTAGTGTTATTATGTGTGAAACGTTTTAAATTTCATGTGCGATGCTCCAGTATTCCCTGGGAAACATCTTTTCATTTTGCACTGTACAACTGTTGCTTGCAAGATGACAATAAAGGTTGATTGATTGATTGATTTAAACCAGCATCTGCAGTTCTTTCCTACACACAAGTCCAATGCAACATGGCTAAGTCATGTCAGAGCAACTTACTTCCAACCAGCAGAGAAATAATGCAAGGCATTTGAATAAAACTACTCAAAGGGGAGGAAGTATTGCCAATGTCTGAAGTTACGCCTAGCACCAAGGAAGAAAGATTCAATTGCTGAGGATCTTATTCCCAATCCTTTCTCCATCATTAATGTTAGAGAGGATGTGGAGAGGATGTTTCCACCAGTGGGAGAGTCTAGGACCAGAGGTCACAGCCTAAGAATAAAAGAACGTTCCTTTATGGAGGAATTTCTTTAGTCAGAGGGTGGTGAATCTGTGGAACTCATTGCTACAGAACGCTGTGAAGGCCAAGTCAATGGATATTTTTAAGGCAAAGATAGAAAGATTCTTGATTAGTATGGGTGCCAGGGGTTATGGGGAGAAGACAGGAGAATGGGGATGAGGGGAAGAGAACAGCCAAGATTGAATGGTGGAGTAGCCTTGATGGGCCTAATTCTGCTCCTCTCATTTATGAACGTATGTTGTAAATAGGGCTGATCAATAATGATTTGGTAGTATCCAGCTCAATGTAGAATTCCAACAGTGTTTCAGATAATAGTAAGATTAAACAAGAACTTACCAGTTCGAAGTTTGATCGTTATTTTATGAGGAGTACGTTGAGGGAATACGTGAAGAACCCCGCCAGGACGCATGCATGTCATTCTTCAAAGCAGCGGTGTGAAATCACAGATAACGGTAATGACTGAACATAGTAAGATTAGATAACAAAATACCAGTTGAGTATATGATCAAGGGTGGGAGCGGAGGGCACGTATTCCCTCAACGTACTCCTCATAAAATAACGATCAAACTTCGAACTGGTAAGTTCTCATTTAATCTTACTATTTTACTTCGGAGTCACGTGAGTGACTACGTGAAGATTTCAAAGCTCTGTGATTTCATGCCGTGGAAACGAGTCCATTAACATCTGCCTTAATTGACTGTGGGAAGAATTGTGCTAACATGTTTAGACATGAATCCAACATTGAAATCTATGATAAATTGTTAACAACAAATTATAGCCCCTATTTATGGGGTGAAATTATATTACAGAACTTAAAATTGGCTCTGCAAAGTTCCAGTTTAACTACTGGTTTGTGGTAGAATAGTCGGAACATTTTCCCCTGATCCATCCTGCTGTCTCGAGGATTTGGTTCATTGGTACATCCAACTCCATAGCTGCCGATGTAGTTGCAGCCCTGGTGGAATAAGATTTGAATATGTTAGTATCCACCCCAGCTGTTGTTAAAACCTGTTTCAGCCATCTGAAAATAGTTTGAACCAACACTTTTTTGTGGGTTTGTTTGTGACTGATTAATAGTGCTATCTCATAGCCCAAGATGTTTTTGGTGTTCTCCATATAGAACAATAACTGTCTTATTATACAGAGACGATATCTGTAGGGTAATCCCTAAATTCTATTTTGAGGCCTGATGATCTCGGTCTGTTCTGTTTGACTAATTCGTTATATGAAACGTTATATACCTGCTGAAGAAGTCATATAGTCCAGCCTTAACTTATGTACGACTGTACCCTTAGTGCCGTGACCAAAGCCGTCAGCATGACTGTTTTGTGCGTCAGTCTATGCAGGGACAGAGCTGTTGCTGGAGACCAATTCCTTAGCAACGTTAGAGCAATACTCATATCCCATTTAGAGAGTACCAGGTTCTTGGGGGATAGATATTAAAAATTCCCCTCATAGGTTTGGTTACCAGGGGTGAGTCCCAACAGAATGATGCTCTGATCCTCGCCATAGATATGTTGATAGGGCACTTCTGGCGCAGTTAATGGCACTGTAACTGAGCCCCTCATCATAATGGAGGCCTGTCAGGAATTCGAGAACAGACGTTATGTGTAGGTGATGTTGTTTCTGTGACAATATATCTCCCATTTCCTGATGTATACCAGATATAGTTTTTGGTGGACTATCTGTGGCCCGCTGAGACAATGTTCAATCCGCCAGTCCCAGTTGCAGTAGAGGTTTCTTTAGACTCTACAAATTGATAGGTTTGTTGTTTTCGACATGGATTGGTTCCCCTGTTACAGGATGAACCAATAATCTGGTTGTTTCAGGATGGTAATGCATGGTTAAACCCCATGTTGAGTATCACAGGGAACCATGGTTAAGTAGGCCAATCGGCACTACCAATTAACAGACGCTGAGTCTTATTGTATTTTTCGTAATACCCGACTGATGATGCAGAAAAGGAGAGAATGCATAGATAAACAATTTCCCCCTCAATGCAGTGAAAAGCATCTGTCCCTGCTGTCCCAGGGTCTGGTTCCAAGAAAAACACAGTTTGGTAACTGGTGATTAAGTCTTATTTTATTGAATTTGCGCGACCTGATGTCTGTCACTGAATTTTGGGTTACCTGGTAGGTAAGTAGCTGATATTCCAATATTTCTCTGGATACACCATTACCAAGTTGTATTAGTCAGATTATCACTCTGTAGTCTAAAACGCTGGTGATTTATCCCAGAGCAGTATGACTTTAGGCCATAGAACGCACCCCACATTTCCAGGTAGTTTATGCCCAGTGTCTGTGATAATGATGCGTCCTGTGCCTTTCATCTACCTCCACAGATGGAGATGGAAATTAGTAGTACCCCAACCAAGCGCACTGGCATCAGTTTGTAGCACCACTAAGGGTTTGCTGATAACGATAGGGTTGGAACAATGCCGAATGTTATCCCTCACCATTTTAATTCCATAAGCTTTGATTGGTGGCTTATTGGTCTGTCGAAATGACCAGTATTGAGTGTTTATATTTTGCCCTTCGTAGATTTTTGGTAATACAAAGGTCCAAATTGTGTGGCTGTGAAAGGCAGACACTATATGCCAATTATACTTGCTACCAATCTGATAGACGGTTCACTGATGTCAGTAGGGTTGTTGCAGGCCTCAGTTAAGACTGTAGCCTTATCCTTTGTTAAAGTCACCGACATGCGAGCTGTCAATAGTGAACCCCAAATAATCCATTATGTTGGTAGGCGTTAGTTTAGATTTAACTGGATGGATGATAACCCCAGTTTTCACCCAATTGTATGGTGGCTGTTACAGCTAGTTAGGCCAACTCCAAAGTTATGCCCACAATTAGTATGATCATATGATTATGTATTTGGTATAGCTCTATACTGCCAGAGCTGCCCCATCCAGTTGAATTTTAAAAAAATAACGTTTGTGATCAGTCCGTGTAGGCACTGAATAGTAAGCATCTTTTAGGTTGATGCTAGCCATGGAGTAGCCTTTAGAAATCAGTCCTTTAGCAGTTACCAGTTCCCATTTTGTACTGAATATATAGTACAATGTATTCCAGCCAATCTATTGGGTTTACCCATTACCCCTTTTGCACAATTCAATGGTCTTGAACGTGTCCAAGAAATCCTGAAATGGGAGGGAGAGGAGCCTGAGGTTGTGGTACATATAGGTACCAACGACATAGGTAAAAAAAGAGAAGAGGTCCTGAAAGAAGAATTTAGGGAGTTAGGTAGAGAGTTAAGGAGAAGCACTGCAAAGGTAACAATCTCAGGATTACTGCCTGTGCCACGCGACAGTGAGAGTAGGAATGGAGCGAGGTGGAGGATAAATGAGTGGACGAGGAACTGGTGCAGTGGGTGTGGATTCAAGTTTCTGGATCATTGGGACCTCTTTTGGGGAAGGTGCGACCTGTACAGAAAGGACGGGTTGCACTTGAACTCGAGGGGGACCAATATCCTGGCGGGGAGATTTGCAAAGGCTACTGGGGAGACTTTAAACTAGTATGGTTGGGGGGAGGGACTCAAATTGGGAAAGCTAGCAGTCAGTGTGTGAGGCAGGAGGCAGAGAATGGTAGCACTTTGACCCAAAATGTAGGGGAGAGAGAAGAAAAAGACAAAAAACAGAGAATATGAGAGGGTGGGTTTCTTAAATGTGTATATTTTAATGCTAGGAGCACTGTAAGAAATGTGGATGAACTTAGAGCCTGGATTGACACCTGGAAGTATGATGTTGTGGCGATCAGTGAACCATGGTTGCAGGAGGGCTGTGATTGGAAACTAAATATTCCCGGATTTCGTTGCTTCAGGTGTGATAGAATTGGAGGGGCAAGAGGTGGAGGTGTTGCATTGCTTATCAGGGAAGATATTACAGCAGTGCTTTGGCAGGATAGATTAGAGGGCTCGTCTAGGGAGGCTATTTGGGTGGAACTGAGAAATGGGAAAGGGGTAGCAACACTTCTAGGGGTGTATTATAGACCGCCAAATGGGGAGTGAGAATTGGAAGAGCAAATATGCAAGGAGATTGCAGATATTAGTAGTAAGCACAAGGTAGTGATTGTGGGAGATTTCAATTTTCCACACATAGACTGGGAAACACATTCTGTAAATGGGCTGGATGGGTTGGAGTTTGTAAAATGTGTGCAGGATAGTTTTTTGCAGCAATACATACAAGTACCTACTAGAGAAGGGGCGGTGCTGGACCTCCTGTTAGGAAATGAGACGGGTCAGGTGGCAGAGTTATGCGTTGGGGAACAGTTCGGGACCAGTGATCACAATACCATTAGTTTCAATATAATTATGGAGAGGGTCAGAACTGGACCTAGGGTTGAGATTTTTGATTGGAGAAAGGCTAACTTTGAGGAGATGAGAAAGGATTTAAAAGGAGTAAATTGGGACTTTGTTTTATGGGAAAGATGTGGAAGAGAAATGGAGTACATTTAAAGGTGACATTTTAAGAGAACAGAATCTTTATGTCCCTGTTCGGTTGAAAGGAAATAGTAAAAATTTGAAAGAGCCCTGGTTTTCAAGGGAAATTGGACACTTGGTTCGGAAAAAGAGGGAGATCTACAATAATTGTAGGCAGCATGGAGTAAATGAGGTGCTTGAGGAGTATAAAGAATGTAAAAAGAATCTTAAGAAAGAAATTAGAAAAGCTAAAAGATGTGAGGTTGCTTTGGCAAGTAAGGTGAAAGTAAATCTAAAGGGTTTCTACAGCTATATTAATAGCAAAAGGATAACGAGGGATAAAATTGGTCCATTAGAGAGTCAGAGTGGACAGCTATCTGCAGAGCCAAAAGAGATGGGGAGATATTGAACAATTTCTTTTCTTCGGTATTCACCAAGGAGAAGGATATTGAATTATGTGAGGTAAGGGAAACAACTAGAGTAGCTATGGAAACTATGAGATTCAAAGAAGAGGAAGTACTGACACTTTTGAGAAATATAAAAGTGGATAAGTCTCCAGGTCCGGACAGGATATTCCCTAGGACATTGAGGGAAGTTAGTGTAGAAATAGCAGGGGCTATGGCAGAAATATTTCAAATGTCATTAGAAACAGGAATAGTACCGGAGGATTGGCGTACTGCACATGTTGTTCCATTGTTTAAAAAGGCGTCTAAGAGTAAACCTAGCAATTATAGACCTGTTAGTTTGACGTCAGTGGTGGGCAAATTAATGGAAAGGCTACTTAGAGATAATATATATATAAGCATCTGGATAAACAGGGTCTGATTAGGAACAGTCAACATGGATTTGTGCCTGGAAGTTCATGTTTGACTAATCTTCTTGAATTTTTTGAAGAGGTTACTCGGGAAATTGATGAGGGTAAAGCAGTGGATGTTGTGTATATGGACTTCAGTAAGGCCTTTGACAAGGTTCCTCATGGAAGGTTGGTTAAGAAGGTTCAATGGTTGGGTATTAATGGTGGAGTAGCAAGATGGATTCAACAGTGGCTGAATGGGAGATGCCAGAGATTAATGGTGGATGGATGTTTGTCAGGTTGGAGGCCAGTGACTAGTGGGGTGACAGGGATCTGTGTTGGGTCCTTTGTTGTTTGTCATGTACATCAATGATCTGGATGATGGTGTGGTAAATTGGATTAGTAAGTATGCAGATACTAAGATAGGTGGGGTTGTGGATAATGAAGTAGATTTTCAAAGTCTACAGAGAGATTTATGCCAGTTGGAAGAGTGGGCTGAAAGATGGCAGAGTTTAATGCTGATAAGTGTGAGGTGCTACATCTTGGCAGGACAAATCAAAATAGGACATACATGGTAAATGGCAGGGAATTGAAGAATGCAGGTGAACAGAGAGATCTGGGAATAACTGTGCACAGTTCCCTGAAAGTGGAATCTCATGTAGATAGGGTGGTAAAGAAAGCTTTTGGTGTGCTGGCCTTTATAAATCAGAGCATTGAGTATAGAAGTTGGGATGTAATGTTAAAATTGTACAAGGCACTGGTGAGGCCAATTCTGGAGTATGGACAATTTTGGTCGCCTAATTATAGGAAAGATGTGAACAAAATAGAGAGAGTACAGAGGAGATTTACTAGAATGTTGCCTGGGTTTCAGCAACTAAGTTACAGAGAAAGGTTGAACAAGTTAGGGCTTTATTCTTTGGAGCACAGAAGGTTAAGGGGGGGACTTGATAGAGGTCTTTAAAATGATGAGAGGGATAGACAGAGTTGACGTGGATAAGCTTTTCCCACTGAGAGTAGGGAAGATTCAAACAAGGGGACATGACATGAGAATTAAGGGACTGAAGTTTAGGGGTAACACGAGGGGGAACTTCTTTACTCAGAGAGTGGTGGCTGTGTGGAATGAGCTTCCAGTGAAGGTGGTGGAGGCAGGTTCGTTTTTATCATGTAAAAATAAATTGGATAGTTATATGGACGGGAAAGGAATGGAGGGTTATGGTCTGAGCGCAGGTATATGGGACCAGGGGAGAATTCGTGTTCGGCACGGACTAGAAGGGTCGAGATGGCCTGTTTCCGTGCTGTAATTGTTATATGGTTATATATCCCTGGATACTGCTTAGGATATAAGTGTCTGTAGTTAATATACACCATATCCAAAAGAGTGTAATTTCCCACCAATGTGTGCATTATCCACTCTTCCTATAATTTGTAAGGGACCAGACCCACCTACCTCCATTGTTACCAGTGGAAGTTTGCTTCCTCTGTGTGGTCTTCGTGGAGGTTGAGGCACCGGTATCTGGATTTGTTTTTGGGTTGGGGGGTTTGCGCATCTTCCAGAAAGGCCGGTCTGGGCTATGGTCTAAAAGACCGCTGACCTGTATGCCCGGTCTTTGAGCTTTCACCAGCTTCTCTTGTTCTGCTGGTGGGTGCATA
Source organism: Leucoraja erinaceus (assembly GCF_028641065.1). Classification (NCBI taxonomy): domain Eukaryota; kingdom Metazoa; phylum Chordata; class Chondrichthyes; order Rajiformes; family Rajidae; genus Leucoraja; species Leucoraja erinaceus. The sequence goes on from NC_073421.1 coordinate 1,293,226, forward strand.
AGGGTGCTGTCTTTGGCTGTAGGAGATCCTTAATGTTGTCGCCTTTACGAGCCCCAGGGCTTTCCTAAGTCCTGCTCCGACATGTTTCCAGATGCTATTTCCACGACTGGAACATTCAGGGATGCGCATTTTCCTGGTCCCAAGTATTTTTGCAGCGGTGTCCATCGTGGTCTGGTTGTATGTATTTGGACACCACGACCAGTAGATTTTACCTTCCTGCATACTTGTAGTTTTGTTCGTCAAAACCCCTCTTCAGGGTCAGCCCAGAATTGACCCCCCTGTACTCCCCTCTGACGAGGGAGATGCACTGTGCAGCCCTACAAGAGGTGCTGCTGTGGGTTTTACATAGTGCCCACAGTGACTAGACTCCATCTCCCGGAGCCTGTCATGTTGGAGCTCGGCTCCATAAGCCTCTCCAACCGGCACCAGAGCTCACGGTCGCTGGCCGCCCAAAGTCGGACTCATCAGTCAGCGACTCTTTTGGTTTTCTTCTTGCCTTCCCGCCCAGACGCAGTGTTTAATCTGGCCGGTGCGGGGGTGAAGTCGGGCACAGCTGTTCCCTTACGGGCGATTCCTGTGCCGCCGGGCCGCTGCTGGCGTCCGCAACTCCGCGTTCTTCCCCCGCCAGCTTTGTCGCAGCTCTGGTCGACTTCTTTGTCTTGTGCATGTTTCCCCCACCTATAGAACAGTATGGGAACAATAAAGACCGCAGTATCACTTACCTGCAGGTCCACGCTTAAAACATGTCATTAAGGGGGAACGTCTTCCACCCCTCCTCCTGCCGTTTTGACTTGTCAAAGCCAACGGCTCCGTTCTGTATAGTCTCCCGCCCAGCCATGGCGTTTAATCTGTCCGGTGCGGGAGCGAAATCGGTCACAGCTGTTCCCTTACGGGTGATTCCTGTGCCGCCTGCCATTGTTTGCACAGCTCTCCATGTTTCCCCACCTGTGAAAGTATGGGGAGAATAAAGACCGCAGTTTCACTTACCTGCAGGTCCAGGTTTGAACTGTCGCTACGGGGGAACGTCGTTCCACCCCGCCTCCTGCCGTTTCGATTTGTCAAAGTCGACGGCCCCATTCTGGATAGTCTCCCGCCCGGCCGTGGTGTTCTGGCCGGCGCAGGACAAAAAGTCGGCACAGCTGATCCCACTTACGGGGCTTGTGCCTTCAGCTGCTGCTGGCTGCCGCAACTTCGCGGTCCTCCCCAGCCAGCTTCACTCGCAGCACTTGTGGACACTATTTGAGTAAATCACTTACCTGCAGGTCGCGGTTTCAAACTTACCGCTGCGGGGGAACGCTCCACCCCGCCTGTCGTTTCGCAAGCGTGAAAGCGATACGACATGCATGCGTCCTGGCGGGGTTCTTCACGTAGTCACTCACGTGACTCCGAAGTAAAATTAATCAGTCTGTGCCCACAAACACCAAACCTGGACAAAATCCAGACTTCAACTAACAAGTAGTCATTAATCTGTGTCCTATATAGACAAAAAATGCTGGATTAACTCAGTGGGCCAGTCAGCATGGAGAAAAATAATAGGTGACGTTTTGGGTCGGCTGTGTTTGTAGATTGTCAACAGAGCAGTTTGGCCACAATTCCTTGGGAATTACCCTGGGAATTATATCAGAAACTGGTTCCCTTCAGCAAGTGACTTTGTTCAACATCCCAAGGTGTCTCTTCCACCCACATTGCACAATTCAGTAATATATTTCAATATTCTCTGCTTGTCTGGACAGGTGTATGTGTAATGTAAGACAAAATCCACCTCATCATGGCTGCAGCATGCAAAGGCATAAATTGATATTACACGCCAAAAGCAGCAATCACTACCATCTGTGAGTGTAAAGGAGAGCAAGTGCAGGGAAACACCATTATACTTCTGATGAAAGATTAGCTTTGAATCCCCCTTATGGGAAGAAGGCAGGAGAATGGGGTTGAGAGGGAAAGATACACAAGCCATGATTGAATGGCGGAGGAGACGATGCACTGAATGGCCTAATTCTGCTCCTATAACTTATGAACGCTTTCCCTAGTCCTTCGTATTGACAGCATTTTCTGGTTTACTTCAGATTTCCCATGTCAGCAGTATTTTGTTTTGGAAATTCTGTGAGCTTCAGGTCCCCGGAATTACTTGCTATTCTTTCACCAATGATGGATCAACATCCGGTAGGCGGCGCGACTCTGGTCAGCAGCGGCCTCTGCAGCCTGTCCGCGTTTTTATTATTTTTTGTCTGTGTTTTTATGTAGTTTTTGTTATTTTATGTTGGGGTGTGTGTGTGGGGGGGCGGGGGTGGGGGGGAACTTTTGAATCTCTCCCTGCCCTGGAGACCCGACCTTTTCTCGTCGGGTCTCAGTTGTCGTTGGGGCCGCAACGAGGAGCGGCCTCCAACAGGAAGAAGCCGGGGACTCTGGTGCTACGACTCACCGTCGCCGTCGCGGAGCTGGCCGAGACCGGAGCGGGTGGAGCGGTGGAGGAGCGCTGCTACTGCTGCCGCTGCTGCCGCCGCTGCTGCTGCTGATGCGGAGGCTGCAACTGCGGGTCTGCGGACGGCGGCACCGGGAGCCCGCGGATCCCTGGAGGGAGACCGCTTTTCGGGCCTCCTGCAACGGCGACTTCTCCCGCCCGAGTTGCGGGGTCGAAGAGCTCCTGGAGCGGGGCCTAACAGCACTGCCCCGCGCGGCTTGGAATGGCCGCGGGACTCTGCGAGCGCACACCGGGGTCTTTAACACCAAGACCCGGTGTGCGACCTCGCACCACCCGGCGTGGCTTTAATGGCCGCGGGACAATCGCCATCGCCAGCCGGGGGCTTTGACTTTGACTCTGACATCGGGGGGGGGAGAGTGCAGTGGAGAGATAAGTTCTTTTTGGCCTCCATCACAGCTATGTGATGGATGTTTATGTAAAATGTAATTATGTTGTGTCTGGGGTCTATTTGTGTGTAATGTATGGCTGCAGAAACGGCATTTCATTTGGACCTCCAGGGGTCCAAATGACAATTAAATAGACTATTGATTGACTATTGACATCCTGGAACTCCTAGCCCAGTGGCATTTTGGAACTAGGGATGGCAGTGTTCCTTGCTGAAGAAACTGGAATAACGGGTTAGTTTCAGAGTAAAGGGCATGCGATTTTCAACTGAGAGGCAGAGAAATGTATTCGTTCAGAAAGTGATATATTTTTGGTATTCTCTACGCCAGAAAGTTGTAGAGGCTCAGCCACAGATTGATCAAAAATTATATTAATAGCTGAAAAGCTGCTATAGATTCACTTCTAGGCTAAGATGGCATTGGTGCAATAGCTTATATATATTTTAGGCTAATATGCAATTTCTTAATGTATCTTTGTAATTCTTTGTACTGTTTGATGTGTATATGGACCTGTGTCTGAAATAAAGCTTTAATAATATTAGGTAGACAAAAATGCTGGAGAAACTCAGCAGGTGAGGCAGCATCCATGGAGTGAAGGAATAGGCAGCGTTTCAGGTTGAGACCCTTCTTCAGACTGAAACGTCACCTATTCCTTCGCTCCATAGATGCTGCTGCATCCGCTAAAGTTTCTCCAGCATTTTTGTCTACCTTTGATTTACAGCATCTGCAGTTCTTTCTTAAACATTAATAGAGGAACAACCCCGACAATTAAAATGTGGATCACGGAAATGTCTGAGACCTTACACTTGGAAAAAATGAGACGTCTTAATTGACAAATCAGAACTATTTGCTAGAATATGGTCTCCATTTATTGATTTTCTAAAGGGGTAAACTGGTTCAACACAGAAGCTGGACAAACTTGAATCCAGGACTGGATGAACAATTAGTCTATAATCTACAGACCTATCTCCAAAATTATGTTATTGGTAATCCTGTGTTTTTTTTCTCCCTCCCCTCTCTATTAGCTTATAGTTTCCTTTTTCTCTTCCATTATTTCTTCTCTCTATAGCTCTATCTTTCAAAAAAAAATTATAACAAATTAGAAGCTGTGTTTATATGTAACTGGTAAGCAAATCGTGTATTGGTTAAGATATGTATATGCTTCTAATAAAAATATTTAAAAAAAAACAAAAAACATTCATACTGAGGTACAGTGAAAAGCTTTGTTTTGCATCCCATCCAATTAGATCAGATAATACTATATATACACACAGTTGTTAAAATCAAGTGCAATAGGTAGAGAGCAAAGGGAATGATAGAGTGTGCAGAATATAGTGTCAGCATTGCAGCGCATCAGTTCCATAAACTAAGTCTAATGTCCACGATGGGGTAGAGGTGAATCAGACTAAAGCCTAGCTAATGGGAGGACTGTTCAGGAACTGGGTAACAGAGGAGAAGAATCCGTTCCAGAGTCTGGCGGTCTGCGCTTTCAAGCTTCTGTACCTTCAGCCTGACAGGAGCTGGGAGAAGGAGGAATGACCGGGGTGGGATGTCTGATTATATTGGCTGCTTTTTAAGGCAGCGTGAAATGTAAATGGAGTCGGTGGTTGCCAGTCGGGTCTGTGCGATGGACTCTCTGCAATTTCTTGTGGTCTTGGGCAGAGCTTTTCCACAAAGCAAGCTGTGATGCAGTATTTTTTCAAAGGTGCATCTGTAGCAATTTGTAAATTATCGGACCCATGCTGAATTTCCTCAGACTCTTGAAGAAGTAGTGACATTGGTTGTCACATTAATGCAGCTGGTACACACAGATCATTAGTTGTATTAATGCCAAGGAATATGAAGCTCTCAACTATTTCCACTTCAGCACAATTGATGCCAATTGGGGCCTGTTTGATTTTATTGAATAGCAGAACAGGTTCAAAGGGCCCACTTCTCCTATTTCTTATGTTCAAATAAAAGATCACATCCTTTTTGTCAAGGAAAAGTAAACCCTTACATATGTTGAATGACTGAATGCTTCATCATCACCAACTTGGCGCAAGTCAATATCCGACCTGACATTTCTTTACAAACACATAATTTTCTCCCACAATCAATCTCAATGAAAGTGTTTCTAATCTGATCCAAAAATATAAGCTGAGAAACTGTGGGGATTCAGAAGAGGGGGGTGGGAAAGAGCTTTTAGGAACATTGTTTTGGAATATGAACCCAAACCTGCAGGAGAATGTATTAATTAAGGCAAACCAGCACAGATTTATTGAGGGCAAATCATTTTTAACCAATTAGGCAGAATATTTTGATGAAGCCATTATTGTTGCGAGAGTTTGCAAGACAACTGCAGAATTAGAGAAGGCTTTTGATAAGGTGTCACATAACAGGCTTCTCAGCAAAAGTTGGATCATGTGGCATAAAAGTGGCATTGATGACATTAATACAAAAATATTGCCTAACAGACATCATAACACTGGCCAGGCCTCACCCAAAATATCCTGTTCAATTTAAATGGTCTTCTTCTTGCGCATGAAACATGATCCAAAGGAATAGTTAGATCTCAAGCCGGGTGTTGAGCAGCCAGGTTGTTGTCTCTGCGTCAATGTCTGTCAAGCCCCGAGCTCCATTTGGTGGGTGGTAGAGCGGGCACCCAGAGATGACATGGTTGGCTGGCTGTTGTTCTGCTCCGCATTTACAGGCTGGGCTCTGGCGGAGTCCCCATCTCCACATGCTGGCATTCTAGATGGTGGGAAGGCTGGGGTCATTTAAGACCCTGAAACTATTTGAGATAATGCTCAATAGAGGGCCCAGTTGCACCTCCTCCAACCTCATCTACTGTATCCAGGTGTCAACATCTCTACATCGGTGAGACCAAGCGCAGACTCGGCGATCGTTTCACTGAACACCTCCGCTCAGTCCGTCTTAACCTACCCGATTTCCTGGTGGCTCAGCACTTCAACTCTCCCTCCCATTCCCAATCTGACCTTCCTCAATTGTCAGAGTGAGGCCCAGCGCAAATTGGATGAACAGCACCTCATATTACACTTGAATAGTTTGCACCCCAGTGGTATGAAGATTGACTTCTTTAACTTCAGATAGCCCTCCCCTTCTCAGTTCTCCCACTAGTCTTATGCCCCTGTCCCACTTAGGAAACCTGAACGGAAACCTCTGGGGACTTTGCTCCCCACCCAAGGTTTCCATGCGGTTCCCGGAGGTTGCAGGTGGTTGCCGGAGGTTGCAGGTAGTGGAAGCAGGTAGGGAGACTGACAAAAACCTCCGGGAAACGCACGGAAACCTTGGGTGGGTGCAAAGTCTGCAGAGGTTTCCATTCAGGTTTACTAAGTGGGACAAGGGCATTACTGTCTCCGACTTCATTCTATCTTTGTCCCGCCTCCTCCCCTGACATCAGTCTGAAGAAGCATCTCGACCTGAAATGGAGTCAATTCCTTCTCTCCAGAGATGCTGCCTCACCTGCTGAGTTACTCCAGTATTTTGTGTCTACGCCAGTTAACAAAGATGGATTAGAGAAGCTGAGACCCTTTTCTTTCAAGAGAAGATTGAAGGCAGATTTAAGGAAAGTAGGTAAAATGTCAAGGAGTCTTTACAGAATCAATAATGGGAGGCTACAGGGTGGTCAAGGAGTAGACGTCATAATATGAAAAAAACAGGAAGAGAATTAAGAGTCACGGGAAATTTTTTTTTAAAAACTTTGCACACACTGCATGCGTTTGGAAATTGGAATGCATAGCCTGCAAATGTCTAAAGAAAGGTCCAGACCCGAAATATTGCCTGTCCATGTTCTCCAGAGATGCTGACTGACTCGCTACTCCAGCATTTTGTGTCTTTTTTGCCTACATATGTGGTGGAGAAAGGTTCAATTGTGGCATTCAAAAGGGACCAGTTAAATGTATGGGTAGGGAAAGTTTGCAAGGCAATGGAGACAGGGATGTGCCCTTAAACCAATGAGTCACTCTGGTGGAGAGATGACACAGATACAATGAGCCAAATGATCTAATTCTGCGCTGTAATAATTCTATGATTGTACACAGCTGACGCATATATAACCGGCCACTGAGTTAGCTTCGCCGGATTGCACAAGAAGCCTCCTCAGTCCTCTCTCACTTCACTTTTCCCATGAATCACACCTGAAAGATAAATTGGGTTAGCTACCATTTGTATTGATCTACTTAAAGCAAAAAGTTTAAATGCTAGAAATCCAAACTTAAAACAAAAATGTTGGGGGTACTCAATTGATCAGGAAAGATCAAAGAAGAGAGGGGCAGAGATAACATTTCAGGTCAATGATACATTTCATCAGACCTCTGAAAGGACACATTACGTTTTCATAAATCTTCTATTTTGGTTGAATCCACGACCACCAATAGTACTGCAACAATTTTACAGTTCCATGGCTTTCATTAAAGAAAATTAAAGAAATGTGCCTCCGTGAGCTTAAACATGCAAAACCATCCTGACATGACGAGTCAAAAATCTGATACCCCTGCCCATGGGTGGCACAGAGGCAGAGCTGGTAGAGATGCTGCCTCACAGTGCAAGAGACCTGCGTTCTGTCCTGACCTCAGGTGCTGTGTGGGGTCTGCACATTCTCCCTGTGACCACTTGGGTTTCCTCCATGTGCCCCGGTTTTTTTCCCACATCCAAAAGACAAGTGGGTTTGTAGGTTAATTGGTATCTATATAATTGTCCCAAATGTGTAGGTAATGGGATAACATAGAGCTAGTGTGATAGACTGTGGACTGGGCCAAAGGTCCTTTTTCCATGTTGTATCACCAGCAGCTTGTCCTGGACCAGACATATCAAAGCAATGGCCTTAGAATGTTTAAGTTCGGCATGTCCCCAATAACTCTCTGCGACTTCTACAGATGCACTGTAAAAATCATTTTCCAAGATCCATTAAAGCATGTTTTGGGAACAGCTCCGTGCAGACCGCAAGAAATTGTAGAACATTGTGGACGTAGCCCAGACCATCATGCAAACCATCCTCCCTTCCATTAACTCCAAGTATATTTCATGCCACCTCGGCAAAGTCACCAGCATAATCAAGGAAGAATCTCACGCTAGTCACTGTACCTCTTCCCTCTCCCATCAGGCAAGATGTACAGAAGTGTGAAAATTCAGGATTCAGGGTCAGTTTCCTCCCAGGTTTAACAAGACCACTCTCCAGTCAGTGTTAGGATGGGTCAACCATCCTGGGATGAACCATCCTAACACTGACTGCAGAGTGGTCCTGGCCTACCATCAATCTCATTGGAGACCCTCAAATTACCTTTAATCAGATATTACCTTGCACTAAACATTACTTCCTTTATCCTGTATCTTTAGGATGCGGATGGCTTATTGGTAATCACGTATAGTCTTTTAGCTGACTGGAAAGCAGGCAACAAAAATGCCTTTCACTGTACCTCGGTACACATGACAAAAATATACTAAACTTAACATTCTAACAGGTTGACAGCCCAGTTGACTTTTAACTGTCAAGGCAAGACTTTTAAAGGTTCAAGGACATTAAATACTAACATTGCTTGCAACGACACATATAGTGCCCTCCATAATGTTTAGGACAAAGGCGCATCATTTATTTATTAGCCTCTGTACTCCACAATTTGAGATTTATGATAGAAAAAAAAAATCACATGCAGTTAAAGTGCACATTGCCAAATTTTATTAATGGGTATTTTTATACATCTTGGTTTCACCACGTAGAAATTACAGCTGTGTTTATACATAGTCCCCCAATTTGAGGGCACCATAATGTTTGGGACACATGGCTTCACAGGTGTTTGTAATTACTCGGGTGTTTCTAATTGCCTCCTTAATGCAGGTATAAGAGAGCTCTCAGCACCGAGTCTTTCCTCCAGTCTTCCCATCACCTTTGGGAGCGTTTATTACTGTTTATCAACATGAGGACAAAAGTTGTGACAATAAAAGTCAAATAAGCCATTATGATACAAGAATAAAACTGTTAAGAGACATCAGCCTTAGGCTTAACAAAATCAACTTTTTGGAACATCATTAGGAAGAAAGACAGCACTAGTGAGCTTAATCGCAAAGGAACTAGCAGGTCAAGGAAGACCTCCACAGCTGATGAAGAGGAATTATCTCTATAACAAAGATCAATCCTCGAATACCTGTCCGACAGATCAGAAATAAACAGGCCACACTGCAAGCTGTCGGGGAGGATTTAAACGAATGTGGCAGGGGGATGGGTACAAGAGCAGAGAGACGGGGATGTAAAATGAGGGTAGAAGCAATAGGTAGCAAGGTGAAAAGTAAAAGTGGCAGGCAGACAAAACCAGGGCAAAAATCAAAAAGGGCCACTTTTCAACATAATTGTACCATGGGGTAAGAGTGTTGTAAAAACAAGCCTGAAGGCGTTGTGTCTCAATGCAAGGAGTATTTGTAATAAGGTGGATGAGTTGAACGTGCAGATAGCCATTAATGATTATGATATAGTTGGGATCACGGAGACATGGCTCCAGGGTGACCAAGGCTGGGAGCTGAACATACAGGGATATTCAATATTCAGGAGGGATAGAGAGAAAGGAAAAGGAGGTGGGGTAGCGTTGCTGGTTAGAGAGGAGATTAACGCAATGGAAAGGAAGGGCATTAGTTTGGAGGATGTGTGGGAATCGGTATGGGTAGAGCTGCGAAACACTAAGGGGCAGAAAACGTTGGTGGGTGTTGTGTACAGGCCACCTAACAGTAGTAGTGAAGTTGGAGATGGTATCAAACAGGAAATTAGAAATGCGTGCGACAAAGGCAAAACAGTTATAATGGGTGTCTTCAATCTACATATAGATTGGGTGAATCAAATTGGCAGGGGTGCTGAGGAAGAGGATTTCTTGGAATGTATGCGGGATAGTTATCTAAATCAACATGTAGAGGAACCAACGAGAGAGCAGGCTATTTTAGACTGGGTATTGAGTAATGAGGAAAGGTTAGTTAGCAGGCTGCATCCCAGAGTACTTAAGGAAGTAGCTCCAGAAATAGTGGATGCATTAGTAATAATCTTTCAAAACTCTTTAGATTCTGGAGTAGTTCCTGAGGATTGGCGGGTAGCAAACGTAACCCCACTTTTTAAGAAGGGAGGGAGAGAGAAAACGGGGAATTACAGACCAGTTAGTCTAATATCGGTAGTGGGGAAACTGCTAGAGTCAGTTATTAAAGATGGGATAGCAGCACATTTGGAAAGTGGTGAAATCATTGGACAAAGTCAGCATGGAATTACGAAAGGTAAATCATGTCTGACGAATCTTATAAAATTTTTCGAGGGTGTAACTAGTAGCGTGGATAGGGGAGAACCAGTGGATGTGGTGTATTTAGAGTTCCAGAAGGCTTTCGACAAGGTCCCACATAAGAGATTGTAGACAAACTTAAAGCACATGGCATTGGGGGTTCAGTATTGATGTGGATAGAGAACTGGCTGGCAGACAGGAAGCAAAGAGTAGGAGTAAACGGGTCCTTTGCACAATGGCGGGCAGTGACTAGTGGGGTACTGCAAGGCTCAGTGCTGGGACCCCAGCTAATTACAATATATATTAATGATCTGGATGAGGGAATTGAAGGCAGTATCTCCAAGTTTGCAGTTTGCTGGGGGGCAGCGATAGCTGTGAGGAGGATGCTAGGAGGCTGCAAGGTGACTTGGATAGGCTGGGTGAGTGGGCAATGTTTGGCAGATGCAGTATAATGTGAATAAATGTGAGGTTATCCATTTTGGTTGCAAGAACAGGAAAGCTGACTATTATCTAAATGGTGGCCGATTTGGAAAAGGGGAGTTGCAGCGAGACCTGGGTGTCATCGTACACCAGTCATTGAAAGTAGGCATGCCGGTGCAGCAGGCAGTGAAGAAAGCGAATGGTATGTTAGCTTTCATAGCAAAAGGATTTGAGTATAGGAGCAGGGAGGTTCTACTGCAGTTGTACAGGGTCTTGGTGAGACCACACCTGGGGTATTGCGTACAGTTATGGTCTCCAAATCTGAGGAAGGACATTATTGCCATAGAGGGAGTGCAGAGAAGGTTCACCAGACTAATCCCTGGGATGTCAAGACTGTCTTATGAAGAAAGACTGGGTAGACTTGGTTTATACTCTCTAGAATTTAGGAGATTGAGAGGGGATCTTATATACAAACTTACAAAATTCTTAAGGGGTTGGACAGGCTAGATGCAGGAAGATTGTTCCCGATGTTGGGGAAGTCCAGGACAAGGGGTCACAGCTTAAGGATAAGGGGGAAATCCTTTAAAACCGAGATGAGAAAAACTTTTTTCACACAGTGGTGAATCTCTGGAACTCTCTGCCACAGAGGGTAGTTGAGGCCAGTTCATTGGCTATATTTAAGAGGGAGTTAGATGTGGCCCTTGTGGCTAAGGGGATCAGAGGGTATGGAGAGAAGGCAGGTACGGGATACTGAGTTGGATGATCAGCCATGATCATATTGAATGGCGGGGTGCAGGCTCGAAGGGCCGAATGGCCTACTCCTGCACCTAATTTCTATGTTTAAGATGCAAACCGCTAGTTGGCCGCAAAAATAGGATGGCCAGGTTACAGTTTGCCAAGAAGTACTTAAACGAGAAACCACAGTTTTGTTAAAAGGTCTTGTGGACAGATGTGACGAAGATTAACATATCAGAGTTATGGCAAGAGCAAAGTATAGAGGAGAGTAGGAACTGCCGAAGATCCAAAGCATACCACCTCCTATGTCAAACACGGTGGTCGGGGTGTTACGGCCTGGGCATGTACGGCTGCTGAAGGTACTGGCTCACTACCTTCATTGATGATACAACTGCTGATGGTAGTAGCATAATGAATTCTGAAGTGTATAGACACATCCTATCTACTCAAGTTCAAACAAATGCCTCAAAACTCATTGGCCAGCAGTTCATTCTACAGCAAGACCATGATCCCAAACATACTGTTAAAGCAACAAATGAGTTTTTCAAAGCTAAAAAATGCTCAAGATTGACAAGATTGACAAGTGGCCAAGTCAATCACCTGTCTTTATCCCAAACATTATGGAGGGCACTGTACAATGACAGCCCATCGCATACCATCCTTGGGCAACAAATGTCACCTGGTTCCAGGTCCCAAACACAGATGTTAATTAGTAAACAGAAAATAGAAATGTGCCTAGAATTGTGTTTTAAAGAGACAAAACATAATTTTATGCAACACTATTTTGTTTATTACCAATTATCTGTGTATATGTGTTTACTAGTCTGTTCTGCTGCAAGTAAGAATTTATTTGTTCCATTGTCGGTACAAATGACAATCAAACACCCTTGACTTGACTCTTGAACGAGCAAACACTCACACTTTCCAGACGATATTTATATCACATACAATGTAGCTGTACTGAAGTCATTTAAAGGACACATGAAATGCAACGAGCAGCCAAGGGCAAACAGACCTTCCTCGCACGATTCACCGACAGAAATTCATGCAGAAAATTACATCCCCAACATGCTGTTGATGTTTTTTTAAAGCGTAAACGTTGAGCAAAGATGTAGAAGCATCAATTCCCAACTTGCAAAGGCTGGGGAGACTTGTGAGGCTGCAACAAGCGCAATTACAGTCGCCAGAACCCCGCACATTTAAAACAAAATGTGTGCATTGTTGTCTGGAAAATGATTTTGCAAAACAAACAGCGCCCAGAGGGACGCAAGTTTGCATTTATTTCTGGTGCTGAGCTAGTGCGGCGGGAGACAGATAGGCCAAGACACGCAGGGTCCGGCGGCGCCCAGCAACGCTTCCTGTCACTGTGAACCCACCCGCTAATAACTCATTCATATATATATTTCTAAATTAAAAAATAAATATATAAACTTACAGAACTCGGCCACGTAAAAGGACACGGCGTAATTCTCCTCGCACCAGTCGAGTGTTGAGGTGGGCTCTCCCCAGTAGCCGGGCCTGTCATACACGGGTGCCATGTTGGAGGTGTGCGGCGGGAGGCAGAGACGGGGGAGGTAGGCCCGGTCACCATGGCGACGCCGCAGGCCAGGCCTCGCCTCCCCTCCCCAAGCCGCCCGCTGTCGATCACAGGCCGAGGACACGCCCTCTCCGCCGCCTGCTCCACTCACAGCGCCGGACACGCCCCCTATTCATGAGCAGAGGTCGGGGCCACGCCCAGATATTCATTAGATCGAAGGTAGCGAAGCTATAAAGAAAGCGAATAGATTCTTTATTGCATTGTAACAGGGCATGGAGAAATTTAAAATGTCGGGTGCAGCATTCAATCTTTCTAAAGCTAGCGAAACATCCACGGATAAAGGGGACATAAATTTGTGCACGCATACACACCCAAATCCTTCTGTCGATTTCACCGTTACCACAGTCCCTTAGTCTGTATCGCCCCTGCGTTCCTTGGCGGCTACATTTAGTGCTTTTATAGCAGTGGGGTAAAAACTGTTTTTAAGTCTATTTGTCCTTGGCCTTGTGGATCTGTACCGTCTGCCTGACGGCAACAGTTCAAACAGGGAGTGTCCGGGGTGGGAGATGTCCTTTATTATATTCTGGGTTTTTTTGAAAGCGGGAACTGTGTAAAAAAGGTTGAGATGGAACAATCCTCTGGGCGTTGTCAATGGCCCTCTGGAGCGCTTTCCTCTCAGAAAAGGTGCAGCTGGTGATGCATACACAATTTTGTATGCTCTCAATGGAGCACCGATAAAAGGACAGCAGCAGCCTCTGAGTGATGTTGTTCTTCCTGAGCACCCTCAGGAAGTGCAGTCTCTGCTGGACCTTTTTCAGCAGCGCAGTGGTGTTCACGCTCCACGTCAGGTCCTCCTCAATGTGGATTCCCAGGAAGCTTTGCATAAAAGTGCTGGAGAAACTCAGCGGGTGCAGCAGCATCTATGGAGCGAAGGAAATAGGCAACGTTTCAGGCCGAAACCCTTCTTCAGATTCAGATTCAATTTTAATTGTCATTGTCAGTGTACAGTACAGAGACAACGAAATGCATTGACTGATGCACAGACTGATGGGAGGTGGGGAGAAGAAAGGAGGAGGAGGAGCCCGAGGGCGGGGGGATGGGAGGAGACAGCTCGAGGGTTAAGGAAGGGGAGGAGACAGCAAGGGCTAGCAAAACTGGGAGAATTCAACGTTCATGCCATCAGGACGCAAGCAACCCAGGCGGAATATGAGGTGCTGTTCCTCCAATTTCCGGTGTTGCTCACTCTGACAATGGAGGAGACCCAGGACAGAGAGGTCGGATTGGGAATGGGAAGGGGAGTTGAAGTGCTGAGCCACCGGGAGATCAGGTTGGTTATTGCGGACTGAGCGGAGGTGTTCGGCGAAACGATCGCCCAACCTCCGCTTGGTCTCCCCGATGTGAATCAGCTGACACCTAGAGCAGAGGATGCAGTAGATGAGGTTGGAGGAGATACAGGTGAACCTTTGTCGCACCTGGAACAATTGCTTGGGTCCTTGAATGGAGTCGAGGGGGGAGGTGAAGGGACAGGTGTTGCATTTCTTGCGGTTGCAACGGAAAGTGCCCGGGGAGGGGGTGGTACGGGAGGGAAGGGAAGAATTGACAAGGGAGTTACGGAGGGAGCGGTCTTTGCGGAAGGCAGACATGGGGGGAGATGGGAAGATGTGGCGAGTGGTGGGGTCACGTTGGAGGTGGCGGAAATGGCGGAGGATTATGTGTTGTATTTGCTGGCTGGTGGGGTGAAAGGTGAGGACCAGAGGGACTCTGCCCTTGTTGCGAGTGCGGGGATGGGGAGAGAGAGCAGTGTTACGGGGTATGGATGAGACCCTGGTGTGAGCTTCATCTATTCATTAGACCGCCCTGGCCACGCCCAGATGTTCATGAGCAGCCCCAGCCACGCCCCCCTCTTCATGACGCTTCCTTCTCAGGCCACGCCCTCCATTCACTGCAGTCCCTTCCTACACATATACAAGATGCCACTTGATTAAAATATCCTTCCCTCAATGTGATAGTTACCCCTTAAGAATATCAGGTCATTTAGGACTGGGATGAATTATAGAGTCATAGAGGGATACAGTGTGAAAACAGGCCCTTCGGCCCAACTTGCCCACACCGGCCAACATGTCCCAGCTACACTAGTCCCACCTGCCTGCGCTTGGCCCATATCCTTCCAAACCTGTCCTATCCATGTACCTGTCCAACTGTTTCTTAAACGATGGGATAGTCCCTGCCTCAACTACCTCCTTCTGGCAGTTTGTTCCATACACGCACCACCCTTTGTGTGAAAAAGTTATCCCTCGGATTCCTATTTTCCCCTTCACCTTGAACCTATGTCCTCTGGTCCTCGATTCCCCTACTCTGGGAAAAGACTCTGTGCATCTACCCGATCTATTCCTCTCATGATTTTGTATACCTCTATAAGATCTCCACTCATCCTCCTGTGCTCCATGGAATAGAGACCCAGCCTACTCAACCTCTCCCTGTAGCTCACACCCTCTAGTCCTGGCAACATCCTCGTAAATCTTTTCTGAACCCTTTCGAGCTTGACAATACCTTTCCTCTCACATGGTACCCAGAACTGAACACAATATTCTAAATGCGGTCTTACCAATATCTTATACAACTGCAACATGACCTCCCAACTTATATACTCAATACTCTGACTGATAAAAGCCAAAGTGCCAAAAGCCTTTTTGACCACCTTATCTACCTGCGACTTGACCTTCATGGAACCATGCACATGTACTCCTAGATCCCTCTGCTCTACAACACTACCCAGAGGCCTACCATTTACTGTGTAGGTCCTGCCCTTGTTCGACGTCCCAAAATACAACACCTCACACTTCTCTGTATTAAATTCCATCAACCATTCCTCCGCACACCTGGCCAATTTATCCAGGTCCTGCTGCAATCGTTCACAGCCATTTTCACTATCTTCAAAACCACTCACTTTTGTATCATCAATAAACTTGCTATTAGAAACCTAGAAACATAGAAATTAGGTGCAGGAGTAGGCCATTCGGCCCTTCGAGCCTGCACCGCCATTCAATATGATCATGGCTGATCATCCAACTCAGGATCCCGTACCTGCCTTCTCTCCATACCCTCTGATCCCCTTAACCACAAGGGCCACATCTAACTCCCTCTTAAATATAGCCAATTAACTGGCCTCGACTATCCTCTGCGGCAGAGAGTTCCAGAGATTCACCACTCTCTGTGTGAAAAAAGTTCTTCTCATCTCGGTTTTAAAGGATTTCCCCCTTATCCTTAAGCTGTGACCCCTTGTCCTGGACTTCCCCAACATCGGGAGCAATCTTCCTGCATCTAGCCTGTCCAACCCCTTAAGAATTTTGTAAGTTTCTATAAGATTTCCTCTCAATCTCCTAAATTCCAGAGAGTATAAACCAAGTCTATCAAGTCTTTCTTCATAAGACAGTCCTGACATCCAGGAATCAGTCTGGTGAACCTTCTCTGTACTCCCTCTATGGCAATAATGTCCTTCCTCAGATTTGGAGACCAAAACTGCACACAATACTCCAGGTGTGGTCTCACCAAGACCCTGTACAACTGCAGTAGAACCTCTCTGCTCCTAGACTCAAATCCTTTTGCTATGAAAGCTAACATACCATTCGCTTTCTTCACTGCCTGCTGCACCTGCATGCCTACTTTCAATGACTGGTGTACCATGACACCCAGGTCTCGCTGCATCTCCCCCTTTCCTAATCGGCAACCATTTAGATAATAGTCTACTTTCCTGTTTTTGCCACCAAAATGGATAACCTCACATTTATCCACATTATACTGCATCTGCCAAACATTTGCCCACTCACCCAGCCTATCCACGTCACCTTGCAGTCTCCTAGCATCCTCCTCACAGCTAACACTGCACCCCAGCTTAGTGTCATCCGTAAACTTAGAGATATTGCCTTCAATTCCCTCATCCAGATCATTAATATATATTATAAATAGCTGGGGTCCCAGCACTGAGCCTTGCAGTACCCCACTAGTCACTGCCTGCCATTGTGAAAAGGACCCGTTTACTCCTACTCTTTGCTTCCTGTTTGCCAGCCAGTTCTCTATCCACATCAAAACTGAACCCCCAATGCCATGTATTTTAAGTTTGTATACTAATCTCTTATGTGGGACCTTGTCGAAAGCCTTCTGGAAGTCCAGATATAACACATCCACTGGTTCTCCCCTATCCACGCTACTAGTTACATCCTCGAAAAATTCTATAAGATTCGTCAGACATGATTTACCTTTCGTAATTCCATGCTGACTTTGTCCAATGATTTCACCACTTTCCAAATGTGCTGCTATCCCATCTTTAATAACTGACTCTAGCAGTTTCCCCACTACCGATGTTAGACTAACTGGTCTGTAATTCCCCGTTTTCTCTCTCCCTCCCTTCTTAAAAAGTGGGGTTACGTTTGCTACCCACCAACCCTATTCTTGCCCTGTGTGTTCTCATCCAAATCATTGATGTAGATAACAAACAGTAACGTGCTCAGCACCAAACCCTGTGGCACACCACTAGTCACAGGCCTCCAGTCTGAGAAGCAACCTTCCACCATCACCCTCTGCTTCCTTCCATGGAGCCAATGTGCTATCCATTCAGCTATCTCTGCTTGGATCCCATGCGATCTAACCTTCCAGAGCAGCCTACCATGCGGAACCTTGTCGAACGCCTTACTGAAGTCCATGTACACAACATCTTCAGCTCTGCCCTCATCAACCTTTTTGGTCACGTCTTCAAAAAATCAATCAGATTTGTGAGACACGACCTCCCATGTACTAAACCATGCTGCCTATCCCTAATCAGCCCTTGCCCATCCAAATGCCTGTATAATTTATCCCTCAGAAAACTCTTTAATCTATCCCTCAGAAAACTACAGATGTTAAGCTCACCAGCCTATAGTTCCCAGCATTTTCCCTGCAGCCCTTCTTGAAAAGAGGCACAACAAGTCTTCCAGCACCTCTCCTGCATTTAAGGACGACTCGTAAATTTCAAGCAGGGCTCCCGCAATTTGCTCTCTAGTTTCCCACAATGTCCTCGGATAGATCAGATCAGGCCCTGGAGATTTGTCTACCTTCAAACATGACCACTTCAGTACTTCTTCGACAGTAACCCTGACTGCTCTCAAGACACTTCCCAGTGTCTGCACCAATTTCCTCCGTCCTACTGTCTTTCTCCTCGGTAAATACAGAGGAGAAATACTCATTGAGGACCTTGCCCATCTCCTGTGGCTCCACACAGAGGTAACCGCTTTGATTCCTGAGAGGTCCCACTCTCTCTCTAACTACCCTTTTCCTCCTTGGGTCTATATAAAATCTGGGATTGACCTTAATGCTACCCGCCAGAGCTATCTCCTGACCCTTTTTTTGCCCTTCTGATTTCCTTTTTTAGTTTACTCCTTAGTTCCTGAAAAATCAGGGATGTTGATCCTTAATGCTGCACCCGCCATGTAGCTATCTCCTGGCGGCGCTTTTTTTGCTCTTCTGATTTCCTGTTTTAGTTTACTCCTCAGTTCCTGAAACTCCTCCAGGGATGTACTTGATCCAAGCTTCCTTACTTTGCCCTTCACTCTAACGGGGGACGTACACATCCTGAACTTTCTTCAGTACACTTTTAAAAACATCCCACTTGGCCGATGTTCCTTTCCCCTCAAATAAACCTACTCTAGTTCACTTGTTCCAGACCTTCTCATCATAAATTCCACCAGCCTGGCTGTGGGGTCATTAAAAGAATCAAGAATCAAGAACTTTGTTCAGTACACTTTTAAAAACATCCCACTTGGCCGATGTTCCTTTCCCCTCAAATAACCTACTCTAGTCAACTTGTTCCAGACCTTCTCTCATACCCTCAAAGTTGGCCTTATCCCAGTTGAGCATTTTAACATGTGGACCCTCTCCGTCCCGATCCATAACTATCTTAAACCTAATCGAACTGTGGTCACTGGTCCCAAAAGGCTCCTCCACACACACTTCATTAACTTGCCCTTCCCAATTTCCCAATACTAGATCCAGTGTTGCCCTCTCACGTGTGGGGGCCTCCACATACTGTTTAAGAAAACTCTCCTGAACACGTGAGGAATTGCACCCCATCTGATCCCTTCACGCTATGATTTCTCCAGTCTATATTGGGAAAGTTAAAATCCCTTACTACAACATCCTTTATTTATCAGCCTGAAGAAGGGTTTCGACCCGAAACATTGCCTATTTCCTTCGCTCCTTAGATGCTGGCTCTCCAGCATTTTTGTCTACCTTCGATTTTCCAGCATCTGCAGTTCCTTCCTAAACCTTATTTGACCTGCAGCTGTGTGCAATCTCCCGGCACATTTGTTCTTCTAATTCCCATTGACTATTTGAGGGGTCTGTAGTACGCCCTCAACAAGGTTATCATTCCTTTCTTGTTCCTCAGCTCCACCCATATAGCCTCACTAGACGAACCGTCCGTAATGTCACTACTGAACACTGCCGTGACATCCTCCTTAACCAACAATGTAACCCCACCTCCTCTTTTTCGCTCACCCCTGTCTCTCCTGAAGCTCCTGTACCCCAGGACATTAGATTTTAGATTAGATTAGATTAGATTTGTTTATTGTCATTCAGACCTTTCGGTCTGGACGAAATTTAGTTTCCCTGCAATCATACATATAATAAAAAATGACAAAAACACACAATCAACACAAATTTAACATCCACCACAGTGAGTTCACCAAACACCTCCTCACTGTGGTGGAAGGCAAAATCTTAAAGTCTCTGTCTCTTCCCTCTTTGTTCTCCCTCTGCGGCGAGGCGATCCAGGCTCCAGATGTTGTGACCCCACCGGGTGATGGTAAATCCCGCGGCTCAACCGTGCTCCGCGAACGGGCCGGTTCAAACTCCGCGGGTGGTCGCTGCCGCCATGGTTCCGGGGCCGAGTCAGGTCCCCGCTGCCACCGCCACGGTTCCGGGGCCGAGTCGGGTGTCCGTTGTCGCTGCCACTGAGCTGCCAGTCCTGCCTGTCCTTTAACCAGGTTTTCATGATGGCTACAATGTCCCAGTCGCTTGTACCTATCCACGCCCTAAGCTCATCTGCCTTACCCGTCAGGCCTCTTGTATTAAAATACGTGCAGTTTAAATCAACCCTCCTTCCTCGCTCTCCGCCTTTCACCCGCCTATTCTGTTCACTAACCTTTCCCACACCACCCTCCATACTAACTTCTAGCCCCTCACGTGCCTCTGTTCTGCACGAGATCCCACCCCCTTTCCAATCTAGTTTTAACCCTCCTGTGTAGCATGAAGGGAAACTGTTTCACCAAGAGAGTTGTGCATCCGTGGAATTCTCTGTCACGGAAAGCAATGAAGGCCAATTCACTGGATGTTTTCAACAGAGAGTTCGATTTAGCTCTTAGGGCTAACGGATTCAAGGGATATGGGGACAAATCAGGAACGGGGTACTGATTTTAGATGATTAGCCATGATCATATTGAATGGCGGAGCTGGCTCGAAGGGCCGAATGACCTACTCCTGCTCCTATGTTTCTATGTATCAGGCTGTGAACTAACTTGAGAAACATTCTGCTGTTATTCATATAAATGAGCTTTGTCCCTGTGACTGGATAACATGCATCAGAATTCTGCATCATGAAAGGATCTCGATCCGTAACATGGCCTGTTACATTTTGCCAGAGATGCTGTCTGACCCGCTGAGTTACTCCAGCTTTTTGTGTGTCTATTGTTGGTTTGGGAACAGCTCCATCCAAGACTGCGATAGACTCGGCTTGTACGCGCTAGAATTTAGAAGATTGAGGGGGGATCTTAGGGATGGCTGTCTGTGCACCAGTCTCCCCACGTTAAACAAAGTCACGCACAGGCGTCCTCCATGAGAGGACAGTCATACACATTTTGAGTGACCGCCACTGATAGTTCATTGTCACGTGTACCAAGGTACAGTGAAAGCTTTTGTTGCATGCTGAACGGTCGGTGGAAAGATAATATATGGTTACATGGTTACTATCGAGCCATCCACAGTGTACAGATACACGATAAAGGGCATAACATCAATAACATTTAGTGCAAGAAAAGTCCACGAAAGACTGATCAAAGATACTTGTGGGTCTCCAATGAGATAGATAGTAGTTCAGGACTACCCCTTAGGTTACACTTTTTAAACACATTTATACTGCTCATGTTTTCAATTTAGCTATTAGGTTCGATTTAGCTCTTAGGGCTAAAGGAATCAAGGGATACGGGGAAAAAGCCGGAACGGGGCGCTGATTTTAGATAATCAGCCATGATCATATTAAACGGCGGGTGCTGGCTTGAAGGGCCGAATGGCCTACTCCTGCACCTATTTTTCTATGTTTCTATGATTATCATCTGGTATATTAAAATACTATTTCCTAGTATAACAGGATTGTTGCTGAACTGTTTGCAAAAAAAGAATGTCACTATACCTAGTGAAGTATAGTATCTCCACATGCTATTGAGGGAGTGCAGAGTTGGTTCTCAAGGTTAATTCCCGGGATGGCGGGACTGTCATGTGTTGTAAGAATAGAGCGGCTGGGCTTGTACACACTGGAATTTAGAAGGATGAGAGGAGATCTTATTGAAACATGTAAGATTATTAAGGGATCGGGCACGCTAAAGGCATGTTCCCGATGTTGGGGGAGTCCAGAACCAGGGGCCACAGTTTAAGATAAAGGGGTGGGCCATTTAGAACGGAGATGAGGAAAAATATTTTCATCCAGAGAGTTGTAAATCTGTAGAATTCTCTGCCTCAGAAGGCAGTTGAGGCCAATTCTCTGGATGCTTGTCACATCCACAAAAAATTCCAGAAGGTTAGTCAAGCATGATTTTCCTTTCATAAATCCATGCTGACTTGGACTAATCTTTTTACTCCTATCCAAATGCCCCATTATTACCTCTTTAATAATTGACTCCAGCATCTTTCCCACCACCAAAGTCAGGCTAACTGGTCTGTAATCCTCGTGTTCTCTCTCGCTCCTTTCTTTAAAAGTGGGATAACATTAGCTATCCTCCAATCCACAGGAACTGATCCTGAATCTATTGAACATTGGAAAATGATCATCAATGCGTCCACTATTTCCAGAGCCGCCTCCCTGAGGACCCTGGGATGCAGACCATCAGGCCCAGGGGTGTTCAAGAAGGAACTGCAGATGCTGGAAAATCGAAGGTACACAAAAATGCTGGAGAAACTCAGCGGGTGCAGCAGCATCTATGGAGTGAAGGAAATAGGCAACGTTTCGGGCCAAAACCCTTCATCAGACTCAGGGGAGTCCAGGGGATTTATCATCCTTCAGTCCCATTACCTTACCCAATACTATTTCTCGCCTAATGAAAATTTATTTCAGTTCCTCGACCCCCCTTAGATCCTCTGTCCTCCAGTACATCTGGGAGATTGTTTGTGTCTTCCTTAGTGAAGACAGATCAGAAGTACCTGTTTAACTCTTCTGCCATTTCCTTGTTGCCCAGAATAATTTCACCCCTGATAATTTCACCCATGTCTGCCTTCAAGGGACCCACATTTGACTTTGCTACTCTTTTTCCCTTAACATATCCGAAGAAGCTTTTACTGTCCTTCTTTATATTCCTGGCCAGCTTCCCCTCGTACTTCATCTTTTTCGCCTGAATTGCCCGTTTTGTTTCCTTCTGTTGTCCTATGAAAGTTTCCCAATCCCCTGGCTTCCAGCTACTCTTTGCTGTGTTATACATCTTTTCTTTTAGTTTTATTCTATTCCTAACTTCTCTTGTCAGCCACGGTTGCCCCTACTCCCCTTAGAATCTTTCTTCCTTTTTGGAATCCTGCGTTTTCCGGATTATGCTCAGAAATTCCTGCCATTGCTGTTCCACCGTCATTCCTGCCAGGATCCCTTTCCATTCTACCTTGGGCAGCTTCTCCCTCATGCCTTCATAGTCTCCTTTGTTCAACTGCATCACTGACACTTCCGATTTAACCTTCTCCTTCTCAAATTGCAACTTAAAACTAATCATATTATGATCACTACCTCCAAGCGGTTCCTTTACCTCGAGTTCTCATATCATATCTGGTTCTTTGGACAACACTAAATCCAGAATTGCCTTTTCTCTGGTCGGCTCCATTACCAGCTGCTCTAAGAATCCATCTCGGAGGCATTCTACAAACTCCCTTTCTTGGGGTCCTGAACCAACCTGATTTTCCCAGTCTACCTGCATATTGAAATCTCCCATCACCACAGTGGCATTACCTTTGTTACATGCCAGTTTTAACTCCTGCTGCAACTTACACCCTACATCCAGGCTACTATTTGGGGGTCTGTAAATAACACCAATTAGTGTCTTCTTGCCTGTACAATTCCTCAACTCAATCCACAGTGACTCTACCTCGTCAGTCCCTATGTCTTCTCTTGCAAGGGGCTGAATTCCATCCCTCACCAGCAGAGCTACCCCCCCTCCTCTGCCCACCTGCCTGTCCTTTCTACAGGATGTATAACTCTGAATATTAAGTTCCCAGGCCCGATCCTCCTGCAGCCACGTCTCAGTAATCTCCACAATGTCATATCTACCAACCTCTAACTGAGCCTCAAGCTCATCTACTTTACTTCTTATACTTCGCGCATCCAAATACAATACTTTGAATTCCTTACGCATCGCACCTTTCACATCGATCCCTATTACACTTGGCCATACTCGCCTATCCCTTTGTGGGCTTCCTTTCCCGTTAATTCTGGGGTCATTAACTATCCCTTTGCTCTCTTTCCCTATAACTCCATCCTCGACTATCTCATTTGACACCCCACCCCCCTTATTCAGTTTAAAGCCACCTGTGTAGCAGTGGCAAACCTGCCTGCCAGAATGCTGGTCCCCCACCTGTTAAGATGCAATCCGCCCATTTTGTACAGTTCCCCCATACTCCAAAACAGATCCCAGTGATCTAAGAATCTAAATCCCTGTCCCCTGTTCCTCAGCCACACATTCAGGTCCCGTATCTCCCTGTTCCTGCTCTCGCCAGCACGGGGAAATGGAAGCAAACCGGTGATAACAACCCTGGAGGTCCTGCTTTTCAGCATTTTTCCGAGCTCTCTAAAGTCACGCTGCAGAATATTCATCCCCTTTTTTCCGACATCGTTTGTGCCGACATGCACTACCACTTCCGGATGTTCACCTTCGCCCTTGAGGATTTTCTGCACTCTGCCCGTGACATCCTGGATCCTGGCACCGGGAAGGCAGCACACCATCCTCGAATCCCATCTGTTGCCGCAGAAACCCCCGTCCGTACCTCTCACGATGGAGTCTCCAACCACCTGTCGTTAGCCTCCTTGGTTTTTGGCTCAACAGCACTTTTTGCTTCGCAAGCCAGTCCGCCGCTCAGTGTAATAAATTCTTCTGACCCGACAGCTTCTAAGCGGGTGAATCTGTTCACAAGAGGTACAACACCCGGGGACGTTGGCATTCCATGCTTCCCTCCCTTTCTCACTGTCTCCCACCTTCTCTCTTCCAGTACCTTAGGTGTAACAATCTTACTGTAGGACTTGTCGAGGAACGACTCCGTTTCTCAGACGAACCTCAGGTCATCCACTTGCTTCTCCAGTTCCCCAACACGGCCCTTCAGGAGCTCTACATGGATGCACTTCTCACATTTGTAGCAGCCAGAGGCACCAGCGGTGTCCTTGACCTCCCACATACTGCAAGCATCACACAGAGAACTGCTACAGACTTGGAAAATATGTTCACAACATGAGGATGCACTCTGTTCAGTTGAGGATGTGCCACTTTTTTCTCCCAACCGGTGATGCCAAGGGAGAAGGCAGGAACAGGGCACTGAGTTTGGTTGATTACATTGAATGGCGGTGCTGGCTCGAAGGGCTGAATGGCCTACTCCTGCACCTATTGTCTATGGAATAACATTTCTTCTTTGGCAGTTCCTTGAGATTGAAGGAATTTTGGTTTCATTTTGTAGGTTCTGAAGTGGCCAATGAGGTGACCACTTTCTACAGGGGCACCATAGAGAGCATTTTGACCAGCTGAATCTCTGTCTAGTTTGGGGACTAAAGCCTCCGACTGGAAGTCTGTGCAGAGAGTGGTGAGGACGGCTGAAAAAATCATCGGGACTTATCTTCCTTCAATCGGGATATTGTGTGCAAACGTTGCCTGTCCACGTCCAACAGCATTATAAAGGACCCCACACATCTCCATCATGGACTGTTCACTCTGCTGCCCTCGGGCAACAGATATCGTAGCATAAGGAGCATAAGGAGCAGAACGGCCATTTTATCTTTTTTTATCCATTTTGCAACAGCTTCTGCACCCCCGACCCATGTAATGTGCCGAACCATATTGCACACGCCTTCAATTTTATTTTATCTTGAAATTCTTGCTTTCCATTTGAGAGGGGATCTTTTTTGGACACGCTAGAGGCAGGAAACATGTTCCCTATGTTTTATCCTTTTAAGAATTATTTTTTACTTTTTCACACGGTGAGCCATTTTCTGCACCGAAATTTTGTTGAAGAGAGACTGGATAGGGCTCTTAAAGATTGGTGTATTTCTGAATGACAATGTCTAGAATGGAGTGGAGTACTGGGCAGTACTCTAACCAATGGAAGGACCGTCAGAAGCCTGAATACAGAGGGATGAGGATGTAGTGAAAACAAGCCGAGTCTATCCAGTCTTTCTTCATATGAAATTCCTGACGTCCCAGGAATCAGCCTGGTGAACCTTCTCTGTACTCCCTCTATGGCACCCTCTTCCCCTCTCATGATATTGTATACCTCTATAAGATCACCCCTCATCCTCATCTGTGCTCCTGCCCTGAATATTAAATCCTAGTTTTTTTAATTCGAGAACAAGCCGAGTCTATCCAGTCTTTCTTCATATGAAATTCCTGACGTCCCAGGAATCAGCCTGGTGAACCTTCTCTGTACTCCCTCTATGGCACCCTCTTCCCCTCTCATGATATTGTATACCTCTATAAGATCACCCCTCATCCTCCTGTGCTCCTGCCCTGAATATTAAATCCTATTATTTTAATTCAATCTTTTCCCTTCACCTCTGAAGGTCCTCTGGTCCTCGATGCACCTACTCTGGGCAAGAGACTCTTTGCATCTACCCGATCTATTCCCCTCATGATTTTATACACTAAACCAGTATCTTGTCATGTCTTGGGAACTTTCTCCCGGTGGCTTTCAAAGAAAAAGCAGGTGATGCTTTGTTTACAAGGGGAAACCAGCTTGCTACAGTCCCGATGGACAATATCCTCAAAAATAATGTCATGGGTCTTTGATTGGGAAGCGTGGAGTCCAGTGGGAGTGATGGAATCCAGCGGATGAGCCAATAATGTAGATGCCTTGTTTAAGAAGGAACTGCAGATGCTGGAAGATCAAAGGTAGACAAAAGTGCTGGAGAAACTCAGCGGGTGAGGCAGCATCTATGGAGCGAAGGAAATAGGCAACATTTCGGGCCAAAACCCTTCTTCAGACTGATGTGAGGGTGGGGGGGGGAGGGAAGAAGAAAGGAAGAGGTGGAGCCAGAGGGCTGTGGGAGAGCTGAGAAGGGGAGGAGAAAGTAGGGACTGCCTGAACATAGAGAAGTCAATGTTCATACCGCTGGCCAAGCGTAGGCTTGGCGATCGCTTCGCCCAACACCTCCATTCAATTCACAATAACCAACCTGATCTCCCTGTGGCTCAGCACTTCAACTCCCCCTCCCATTCCCAATCCGACCTTTCTGTCCTGGGCCTCCTCCATGGTCAGAGTGAGTCCCACCGTAAATTGGAGGAGCAGCACCTCATATTTCACTTGGGGAATTTACACCCCAGCGGTATGAACATTGACTTCTCTAATTTCAGGTAGTCCTTACTGTCTCCTCCCCTTCTCAGCTCTCCCTCAGCCCTGTGGCTCCACCTCCCCCCCCCCCCCCCCCCCCCCCCCCCCCCCCCCCCCCACCCCCCACCACCATCAGTTTGAAGAAGGGTTTCAGCCCGAAACGTTGCCTATTACCTTCGCAACTTAGATGCCTTTATTGTCACTGGAATCCCTTCCACCACCAATGCCACTGCGACAAGGTGCCTCACAGTGCCAGTGACCCAGGTTCGATCCTGACTACGGGTGCAATGTGTACGGAGTTTGTACGTTCTCCCCGTGACCTGTGTGCGTTTTCTCCGGGAGCTCCGATTTCCTCCCATTCTCCAAGGACGCACTGTATAGGTTTATAGGTTAATTGGCCAGTATAATTGTAAAATGTCCCGGCCCCCAGTGTGATGTACGATAGTGTAAATGCACGGGGATCGCTGGTCGGAACGGACATGGCGGGACGAAGAGCCTGTTTCTGCGTTGTATCTCTAAATGAAACACAGAGTGTCAGGCAGCATCTCTGGAGGACATGGATTAGTGACGTTTCATCTTGGGACTCTTCACCAGTACCAACCTATTTCCTGCCAGGCTATGTTATGCCCCTTCTCTCTTCCAGTTTTCTTTCCCCCCACCCCCCTACATTCAGACTGTACATGTGTCCCAACCTGAAACGTCACCTATGCATGTTCCCCAGAGATGCTGCCTGGCCCATTGAGTTACACTAGTGCTTATTGCATTTTCTTCCCAACTGTTATGAGGCAACTGAACGTAGACAAAAATGCTGGAGAAACTCAGCGGGTGAGGCAGCATCTATGGAGCGAAGGAATGGGTGACGTTTCGGGTCGAGACCCTTTTTCAGACTGCTGCAACTGAATCAATTAAAAAAACATGAATGAGGCAACTGAACCATCCTCTCATCACCTAGAGAGCGGTCCCGACCTCCCGTCTACTTCTTTGAAGACCCTTGGACTATCTTTAATTGGACTTTAGTGAACTTTTATCTTGCACCAAAAGTTATTTATTCCCTTTATCCTCTAGCTGTACAATGTGGGCAGTTTGATTTTATAGTCTTTCATGTATAATCTTTCCACAGTACCACAGTACATGATGTGACAAGAAACTCAACTCAGCTCAAACCTTTTTTTGTAAGCCAGCATCTGCAGTTCCTTGTTTCTACCACCATTGACAATAGACAATGGACAATAGGCCATTCGGCCCTTCGAGCCAGCACCGCCATTCAATGTGATCATTGCTGGCTGTGTCATTGAACAAGCAAGTTCTCTCCATTAGAATGAACATGCAGGTTCGATTCAGTTCAGATTATTGTCAAGTGTGCCAAGGCAGTGAAAAGTGTTTGTTGCCCAATATCCAATCAGCGGATTCTCCTACTGAGATAGAGTGTCTTGGACAAACAGGGTCCCAAGAGGGAACTCTGGCCTGATGTGTGGGAAGGAACTGCAGACGCTGGTTTAAACCGAAGATCGACACAAAATGCTGGAATAACTCCCCGATTCTGAAGTCTAAAGAAGTTGTCTTGACTGGTTTTCACCCATTCCTTCTCTCCAGAGATGCTGCCTGCCTGCCTGGCTGGCCCGTTCAGTTACTCCAGCAGTTTGTGTCTATCTCTGGCCTGATGTGGTGACATTTGGACAGGTGTGTGGATAGGAAGCTTCAGTGTGGGATATGGGCCAAATGCAGGCAA